>NW_015505860.1:76494-81411 GCF_001515645.1 Sinocyclocheilus grahami
GATCCCAGCCGAGGAATAAGGGTCTTATCCAGTGAAACGATCTGTCATTTTCTACCGTTTCGACCGATCATTTCACTGGATAAGACCCTTATTCCTCGGCTGGGATCATGTGAAGCCCTTTGAAGCTGCATTGAAACTACAATTTGGACCTTCAGCCCGCTGATCCCCATGGAAGTCCAGTATATGGAGAAAAATCCTGGAATGTTTTCCTCCAAAACCTTAATTTCTTTTTGACTGAAGAAAGAAAGACAGACATTTTGGATGAAACATGGGTGAGTAAATTATCAGGAAATTTTAATTTAAGTGAGGAAAACAAACAACATACCACCTAATAAAAACAGTTGAAGAGGAGATATATAACAAATAAACAGTTTTTCATGGTCATACCATCATTCAAAGAGAGTAATCTTTAAAAAAACAAAAAAAGTAACAAAAGCATCTGAAAATAATAATTCAACCATAATAACAATGGATTCCATTCATGCAAAAAGTCTCTGCCAACTGTCCACTTGCATGAGCCAGATGTCAACAGTGTCAACTTTAAATTCAAATCAGAAATAAATGAAACCTCTTCAAAAGGAAGTAACAGAGAAATAAAACAAATTATCAAATGTACCTGGTCCGAGGTTTTTAGTATAAGTGATCAAGTCCTCCATGGTTTCCACAACCTCTGCAACGGTCAGGTACTCCAGAATCCCTTTACACACCCGGATAATTTTACGCACCTTAAGAAGATACAAAAATACGAATTTTATCAGTATTTCCAGGGAATCAAACCTTTACATTGCTAGTGCCATGCTCTACCATTTGGGCTACAGGGATCCCAGTGGACTAATGTTTTATTTTGCAGGTCTCTGCCACAAACAGACAGACCCTCAAGATATAGTACCATAACATCATGCTTACTCAGTGCCCTGTGAACAACACAGCTCCTTGAGAAAGATGATAGCAGCACTATTAAAGGGGTCATATGATGCGATTTCAAGTTTTCCTTTCTCTTTGGAGTGTTACAAACTGTTTGTGAATAGATAAGATCCCTAAAGTTGCAAAGACTAAAGTCTCAAACCCAAAGAGATATTCTTTATAAAAGTTAAGACTGGTCCACGCCCTCCTAAAACGCATCGTTTAAACACGCCCCCACATGTCTACGTCACTATGTGGGAAGATTTGCATAACACCGCCCAAATGTTCACGCAAAGAAAGAAGGCGTAACTTTATTGTTGCTGCCGCCGCCACCATGTTGTGAAGACGCTGTGTGTTTGGTTGCGAAAGCGAAAATACTTTGTTTGGCCTTCCAAAAGAGGACACAACTAGAAATCAGTGGTTAAGTTGTATTTACAACACTGTTCCAGAACAGTGTGCAGCGCATTTTATGGAGGACTGTTTCCTGATCCTGGGAGAGTAGACTACAATGCCGGCTGTTCTGACTCACAGTCTGTAAGTACATTTTCATATTTAAAGAATTTGCCACTGACGATTCAAACGCAAGTTTTGAGCAGTGTAGAGTAGCGTTTGTAGTTTGTAATTTAGTTAAAAGAGGAATACCAAAGAGTAATATTTAAAACACTTCGCTTTTAATATTTATTTAAAACATTATGTCTTTCTATCACTGTGATCTATTTGTTCACAAAGCCAAGAAAATAAGGTTTTATTGTATGATTCCGAGTTTAATGTCAGTAAATGACTTCTGCAGGTGTACAATACTATTCAAAGGTTTGGGGTCAGTACGTTTTTTCAAAGAAATTCCTTATGCTCAACAAGGCTGCATTTATTTGATCAAAAATACAGTAAAAACAGTAATTTTGTGAAATATTTTTACAATTTAAAACAACTGTTTTCTATTTTAATAAAATATTTTTTTTCTGCAATGCAAAGCTGAATTTTCAGCAGCCATTACTACAATTTTCAGTGTCACATGACTCTGATTTGCTGCTCAATAAACATTTTTTATTACTATTAATGCTGAAAACAGTTGCGGTGATTAATATTTTTGATGAGACCATAATAAATTTTTTCGTGATTCTTAGATGAATAGAAACAATGGAATAGCTTTTATTTGAAACAGCAATCTTTTGTAACATATACATTATAAATATCTTTACTGTCACTTTTGGTCAATTCAGTGCATTCTCGCTGAATACTGAGTTTCTTTTGAATGTGTATTAGGATTAGGCTACACTGTAAAAGACATGAACAAAACAAATCATTAATCTCAAATATTTTTATTAAAACATTAATCATCATCCTTGACTAGGGTTGCAAAAAGGTGGAAAATTTCCAGTAAATTTCAGAAATATTCCAGAAATTTTGGAAACTTTCCAGGATTTTTTTTTTGAATATTCCAGGGATTTTTGGAAAGTTTCCGGAAATTTTCCACCCCTTTGCAACCCTATCCTTGACTTCATCATCAAGACAGTCCCCATTCCCATTCATACCTCTGCCTCGTCAAAGGTCAGAAGCAGGTCGGAAGTGCCTGACAAGATGCCCCGCGAGCCATCAATGAGGTAATCACGGGCCGGGACAGAGTAGGGGTCTGTCCTCAGCATATGAGCTGCTTCCACCAGCTTTGCACAGGCATTCTCCACCCTGAGAAACAAACAAAAAAAAACTAATATGAATATCCTAGTATAGATAGATAGATAGATAAGTCATACTGTATGAATCTATACAAATCTGTAATGGCTTGCACTATTAAAATGTTCAATACTAAATAAATGCAATATTCAGTGCAAAAAGAAAAACTATGCATTTGACTCAAATAGGAGGTGACATTACTAATTGATTTAATTGCAATTAAATCAATGGCCCACTAAATTACAAATCAAGATAATCTAAACACTTAATTCCCAGAAATGAGAACAGTAGGGTGACCATACGTGCCATTTTCCCAGGAAGCGTCCTGGCCAGGATTTCTATATTGCCTAAAATATCTAGGTTTTGGCTTTGTTTGCGTGTGCAGACCGATCGGTGTATGACATCAAAATACCTCGAGAGCATTTTGAAAGCATAAGGAACCGTCTGTATGGTATTTTGATGTCATACACCGATCGGTCTGCACACGCAAACAAAGCCAAAACCTAGATATTTTAGGCAATATAGAAATCCTGGCCAGGATGCGTCCTGGGAAAATGGCACGTATGGTCACCCTAGAGAACAGTAAATAACTCCAAAGCTTTCCAGCAAGCAGTGTAAAATCTTCTCTCAGACTGGAAATTTAAGAAATTAAAGCATGTCCCAGTCACCCCACGGCCCACAGGGAGAGCGGGATGATGACATGTTCCGGGGGAGACCTCTCTTAGAGACCCAGACTTAAGCAGGCACCTCCCTGTATGAGGTGTGTCAGTGCTTACAACACAGCCTATATATGGAGAGGTTCACATTTCCTGTCACCAACCACATGTGCTGATTGATGAGCCCTGTGCCAGCTTGTGTTTATTGTGCCAATGTGTCAGCTAAGACTTTTGCTGTCTTTAACTGAGCCCATCTGCCCAGCCAGCCATTTCAAATAGATACAGATTAAAGGGGTCATATGATGCGATTTCAATTTTTCTTTGGAGTGTTACAAGCTCTTCGTGCATAAAGAAGGTCTGTAAAGTCGCAAAGACTAAAGTCTCAAATCCAGAGATATTCTTTATAAAAGTTAAGAGTCAACCACGCCTACCTAAAACGGCTCGTTCTAACACGTCCCCACACGTCTACGTCACGATGTGGGAAGATTAGCAAAACACCGCCCAAATGTTCATGCAAAGAAAGAAGGCAAAACTTTTATTCTCGCTGTGGTATTGTTGTTGCCGCCGCCATGTCATGAAGGCGCTGTATGTTTGTGTTTCATTGCGAAAGCGAAACTACTTTGTTTGACCTTCCAAAAGAGGACGATATCCGAGGTCGTCACATGAGGTTGCCGCAAGCCCGCCGGAAGCTCCTTTGTCGAATCCACCGGCTGCACCGTTCTCAAGCCCGCCTGCCTCTGCTCACTCTAGCCCTCCGGCCGTTCCTCACTCTAGCCCCCATCCTCTGCTCATTCTAGGCCTCCGGCATCCGCTTACTCTAGGCCGCCGCCGCTCACTAGGTTGCCGCAAGCCCGCCGGAAGCTCCTTTGTCGAATCCACCGGCTGCACCGTTCTCACGCCCGCCTGCCTCTGCTCACTCTAGCCCTCCGGCCGTTCCTCACTCTAGCCCCCAGCCTCTGCTCATTCTAGGCCTCCGGCATCCGCTTACTCTAGGCCGCCGCCGCTCACTCTAGGCCGCCGTGTGTGACACTGTGTTTCGTTGTGAAAGCGAAACTACTTTGTTTGGCCTTCCAAAAGAGGACACAACTAGAAATCAGTGGTTAAGTTGTATTTACATCAACCCAAATATTCTGATGTGTCCAGCGCATTTTTTGGAGGACTGTTTCCTGATCCTGGGAGAGTAGACTACAATGCCGGCTGTTCTGATTCACAGACTGTAAGTACGTTTTTTATATATAAAGAATTTGTCACTGACGATTCAAAAGCGAGTTTTGGGCAGTGTAGAGTAGCGTTTGTAGTTTGTCATTTCTCCGATCACAAATGCAGACATGGTTTTATGTTTACGCGGCGCGATGCAATGTAACGCGTAAAAAGACAGTATAAGTTATTATAATCCGTAATTATGTCCCCACTGGATGCAACAAATGCCTCGTTTATAATGGGTTTTAATGTTTTTGTCTCGTCGCTCCAGCCGGACAAGGCATCACAATATGGCAAGGGGCGTAACATTTCCGTCACATGCTTGAGGTATTTGACCAATCACAACGCACTGGATAGCTGGCCAATCAGAGCACACCTTGCTTTTCAGACCAATGAGCTTTGCAAAAATCGACATGTTTCAGAAAGGTGGGGCATAGAGGAGAAACATTAATGTACAGTATGTGGAAAATAATGTGTTTTTTGAACC
>NW_015505860.1:81605-115312 GCF_001515645.1 Sinocyclocheilus grahami
TCACAAATGCAGACATGGTTTTATGTTTACGCGGCGCGATGCAATGTAACGCGTAAAAAGACAGTATAAGTTATTATAATCCGTAATTATGTCCCCACTGGATGCAACAAATGCCTCGTTTATAATGGGTTTTAATGTTTTTGTCTCGTCGCTCCAGCCGGACAAGGCATCACAATATGGCAAGGGGCGTAACATTTCCGTCACATGCTTGAGGTATTTGACCAATCACAACGCACTGGATAGCTGGCCAATCAGAGCACACCTTGCTTTTCAGACCAATGAGCTTTGCAAAAATCGACATGTTTCAGAAAGGTGGGGCATAGAGGAGAAACATTAATGTACAGTATGTGGAAAATAATGTGTTTTTTGAACCTTAAACCGCATAAACACAATTCATTACACCAAATACACAAAATAATGTTCTTTTTAGCAACATCAAATGACCCCTTTAATACAGATACACACATTTTATCATCCGCCAAGCCTGATCAAGTCTAATCACTTTGAAAGGTAACAGCACACCTCTCCTTGATATGCAGCACAATTTGAGTAATCATTCATGCCTGTAGGACAAATTATGCAAATGCAAGCTAAAACCTTATTATAATTAACTATGAGCAATAAAAATAGTGAATCTTGTCTTAGCATTACACTATTAATAACTGTAAACATTTCTTCTAAATTTAACCTCCATCTGTTTCTCCAACTAAATTTGGACTTGCTTAGTATGAATGACCATATCACAGTTTGTTATTCCGGTTTGTCATTTATTTCGCATTTGTACAATCTTCTGAAAAATGATTCCCCTCTGGAGCCCGATTAGTGAGCCAAGAGAAGCCGTGCAAGGTCCATATGGACCTGTCAACTCCACTGCTGCTCTGAGGATGCTTCATAAGCCACTACATGTGCATGAGGTCTTACAAATCTATATCCTCCTGAGACCCAGCTATGGAATTTTTATTGTAGTGGACATTATATTTTAGTGAATTTCTCTGAGACCTCACGTCACAGTTTTAAGTCTGGATGTCCTGTAAAGAGCACATTCAGAGCTTTTCAGAGATACCAAATGTTTGGAAGTTTCTCCATGGCCACTCCCTCTGCTTGGTCTTTATAAATGGCTGACATTAATTTAGTGATAAAATTGTACATCCTTATGGAAATATGATCATATTTTGTAATTATCATTTAAATCGGATTAATTTTCAAATTGTTTGTCATAAATCAACATCTCAGGAAAATGTTATAGGATTTCAAACCAAAATATGACTTCCTGTTATGAAACAGGATATTGATTTCATTACATGTCCACTGTAGAGGACACCAGGACTAAAAGCATGTTTATTATGCCTGTTGGGAGACACAACAAATGAATAGGAAAATAAATGATATATCAATATTCTTATGAAATATTAGATATTATTATGAAAATCTGGCCAATTATTACTCCCATTATTACACTTCTTTTTTCAACATGCTGTCCCAACAGCACATTAATATGCAAATTAGGTACAGTGTATAGATAACATTGTGTTCAATGGGAAAACCAGTTTATGGAAATTTTACACACATATTGCATAAAGTAAAATGGTACAGTATATAAAATCATTTTGTTATATCTTTTATAACATAGTTGAGAATCATCCTTATACAAAGTTTGGTATAAAAAAAATCCTGAAACCTAAAAATTGATTGGTGATTTTTTTTTTTAATCCCATTGTTTTTGCCTTTTCATGTCTATTCATGTCATTTTATTTTTTTAGAAAAACTGTCCTCTACAGAAGACGTAGTATAACATGAATAAAATGTAATTTTTCAAAAATGTTATTTTTCCATTTTTTTCTTATGCTCTAAACAATGTAAGCTTTTTTCTGGTTCTCAGGAGGACATACATACATCTATATAATATAAAGTATATTATATACAAAACATAATAAAACGTAATAATTTAAATACTAAATAACATTTTTAATGAAAAATCTCTCTCTCTATGTGTATATATATATATATATACTGTATATGTATATATATGTATATATAAATAATAAAAAATAATTACATAATATAATGTTGCATTTTTATTTTATGCAATTTAAATATACATTAGAATATTATATTTCTTTACATATAATATAAAAACAAGATATACAGTATAATATATAAAATAGCGTTTCTTGATCCAGTTCTCTCCATAATTTTTTGCCATTGCTCCACTTTCAAAAATTATATATATATATATATATATGTGTGTGTGTGTATATATATATACACACACACACACACAATATATATATGTATATATACACATATTTTTATGTTTTATGCAAATTTAACATAGATAATAATTATACATAAATAGATTTAATATATAATATAAAAAATAATGTCTTGACCCAGTTACCTCCTCTTCTCTCTTTGCTAGTCATCTCCCCACTTTCCTTAACAAAAAAGCATCTACAAAAAACTAAATTTGCTGTTTTCTGGACTGTTTTACCCTTTAAGGTTTGAGGAACAAAGGAAAAAACACCTGTTTGTGTTCTCTGTGACTTTCTGACTTAGAGCATCTGAGAGAGTGATGAAAAAGATGGTGAAAGATACACAAACAGACAGTATCAGTTCTCTCCATCATTTTTTGCCATTGCTCCACTTTCAAAAATTATATATATATATATATGTGTGTGTGTGTGTGTGTGTGTGTGTGTGTGTGTATATATACACACACACACAATATATATATATGTATATATACACATATTTTTATGTTTTATGCAAATTTAACATAGATAATAATTATACATAAATAGATTTAATATATAATATAAAAAATAATGTCTTGACCCAG
Organism: Sinocyclocheilus grahami; assembly: GCF_001515645.1. NCBI lineage: Eukaryota > Metazoa > Chordata > Actinopteri > Cypriniformes > Cyprinidae > Sinocyclocheilus > Sinocyclocheilus grahami. The sequence continues at coordinate 84,445 of NW_015505860.1, forward strand.
TTACCTCCTCTTCTCTCTTTGCTAGTCATCTCCCCACTTTCCTTAACAAAAAAGCATCTACAAAAAACTAAATTTGCTGTTTTCTGGACTGTTTTACCCTTTAAGGTTTGAGGAACAAAGGAAAAAACACCTGTTTGTGTTCTCTGTGACTTTCTGACTTAGAGCATCTGAGAGAGTGATGAAAAAGATGGTGAAAGATACACAAACAGACAGTATGCATCAATATTAAACAGATTTAATACTAACTGCTCCATCTCCATCAGCTGCCAAGACACCACTTCACACAGCCGGGGAGACAAGAGAGCAGTCATATAGTTTTTGAGTAGACTTATCAATAATGCATCGTAAGCTTGGTGGAAAACGCCCCCCCAAGCTTCAGCAGTGAGCGGATGACTCAGTCAAACTCAAGCAATCGCACCAAAGGAACAAGTCCTGCAAGACCTTATTTAACCTCCATCACACTGTACATTATTTCAAGCTTTCTTCAAGGTCAATACATCAAAGACCTCAAACTCTGACATTAGGCTTTGTAGGAATCTAAAATCAGTTTGGACAATCCTGTATAATATATCATGACTTTAAACTTCTCTTGACAAAGTAAAGGCACATGCTATGTTAATCCTGTGCAATGAGCGCATATGAGTTCAGTGTGATTAGAACTAATGTATGTTCACATGACAAGCGCCTGGAGAGAGACAGGAAGCACAGGTCTTACTTAATGAAGGCCGGAGGCATGTCTCTCTTCATAATCTTGTCTTCTGTGGTCTGTACTGTCTCCTTCCCCACCTGAGAACACATGTAAAACAAGCTTGTTTACAAGATGCATAATGAGACCATTAAATGCATTTCTATTTTTATGACACCAGCCTCCACTCAAAAAGGTTATACACACTCATAGGGAAAAGATTCAGCCCTCAGACAGACCAGATTGACACAGCTTGTAAATGGAGTCGCTCTGAGTGTCTGGACACAATAAGGGCCTGTGTGTCTTGGATGAGCCCTGAAGCTTATCTACAACTCGCTGTCTGGGATGCTGCCAATACTTCCAACTGTCCAATCTGAAACAACAACCCATGCTGCTCATCTGCCATTATCACACCCAGTTATTGAGTATTTCCAGAATGAACACATCGGAAAAGGAAGATGCAATCAACACATCTACAAACATGTAGTTAAAAAAATTAATAAAATAACAAAAAAATTGCAAAAGAAAAAATGTAAAAGAAGACTAAACACAAAATGAGAAACAAAACAAAACAAAAAAAAGTTAAGGTCTAATAGTTCTAGAAAAAACTACTGGAATTGCTTTGATTTTATGATTTTGCTATGATTTTAATTTAATGTTATACCATGTTATTAAACTCTTTTCTGATTCAATGATTTATTTATTTAATTAATTTTCATAAATCAGTTCAAACTGTCTGTCTCATCGATTCAAATCCCGTCTCTGAGTCACTGAATCACACAAAAAGAGAGATTTTTTTGCTATAATCGCCCAACCCTATCAACCTAATCTGAAACATGATTCTTAAGTTTCCAAGCAAAGAAAAGTGCCCCCAATTCTCTCTTACATCACAGCATAAACACGGTTTGATTTTTAAACCATAACCCCGAGGTGACAAGATATCAGACCACACACACATTGCTCCCATGCACGTGGTCTATTTGCCCTTTCACTGGACATCAGGAATGACATTACAGTGTCCTTCTTTAGAGTCCACTAATGCAGAGATAGCAGCGTAACAGAGAGATGTTTGTTATCTCCACACGGCACATGGCCACTTCCCGCCTGCTCTTTTTTCCAATGATGTAATTACACTGAGGCAGTCACATTCATTTCTATATCCTCCATCTCTGAATCATATTTGAAGAAGATTTTAAAGCTCCCACCAAGCTTTTCATGATCTGACATTTGGAAATATATATATACACACCTTTTATTTGATTGTAGCAAGGAATGACAATGAAGTGAGAAACAGGTCAAACAGACGCAAGTAGTAAATAATAGAGTGCATTGATTCACAGCCGATGACCTGCTAAGGACCATTGATCACATTGGAATGCGCAAAGCATGCAGTTGTGTATGGAGGATGGTGCTTTTGTAGTGCAGAGCGCTCTTTTACAGAGTTCTAATTGGGTGAAGGGGATTCATAAATAAGGCTAACTGGGTTAACTGCTGGGCTAAAGTGGGAACAGAGATCACATATGCACACACAGCAGCCAGTCACAAACATCAACCCTGTGCACGCTGTGAAGAATGCTTCATGGCCTGTTTGGTAGATGTATTTCACAGAATTTAAAGCCTTAAACATGATGTACCCTTCCAAAAAAAAAAACATACAGTCAAACTGTCGAAGAGAGTTGAATACTTGCACTTATTATTTTCAGTGTATCTGAGGCTTATAGTGTCTATTGGTACCCGATATATTGAAACACTCTTCTCAGTGGGGCCTCCACCTTACGTTACTCTTCAGATACTGACCTGCAACCACATTCCACACAGTTATTCTTAGCCCAGTGTCCTGGTCTATAAGGCCATCCGAGGGGCAAGAAGTAATGGTGGTAAATAAGAGCCCACTACCAACTTAGTGTGGGGTTTACAAGCACCAAAGAGTCTAATGCAACCAAAGTGACAGGTGCACAAAATATGTATTTAGAACGATACTGAATTAAGTATCCTATTGCTTCCTGTATCTAAACTCAGATAAGGGAAATGGATTCTTAATTAAATGGTATGTTCACTGATTTTCAACCAGCTTTTTATTGTTACAATGCCAATGGTATAAGTAAATGAAGAATGCATATTATTTTTTCATTTTATCAGCACCAAGATATTCCAGTTTATTTGTCAGCAAATAAATGGTTTTACATCATCCAATGGACATTTTTGACAGGGCTTTTGTGAAAACTACATATTATACATCCAAATTTTTGTATCCTCACTCATGGATAGTCTGATCAGGCCCAACGCATTATGGGTGTTGAAGTTTTCCTGCCTTTTTTCACCAGTCATTTTTCTCTGTTCTCTCTAGTCGTGTGGCACTTATTTAACTAGTACGTTGTCAAAAATGTCTAATTTTGGAAAAAGGGGTGTAAAAGTGCTACAGTAAAAACTTATTAATTGGTTAACTATAAGATACCTTACATATAGAGTGAAAAATATTACATTTGATGGAGCAATATGATAAACATAATAACAAACAACATTTCCAGAAGTCCCAGTGTGAAACATCACATTTGATTAAAATGTATTTTATTATTTTTTTTCCATTTATATACATTAGGTCATTTTGTGTACGATTTTACATTATTATAAAAATATTCATCATTATAAAAATTATAAAGTAAATGTTTATTGGCGCTTTTGAGTGATCTGAGTTATGATGATGATGATACATAGAAGAACAATAACTATTATATCTTAATTATACCTTATTCATTAATTTAATTATATCTTAGGAATCACTTTCAGAGTGATTTTTTTTCCAGTTAGTGAATGTTAGAAATGATGACAGCCAATCAAAATCCACTCTTTACAGGCCTTCATCCTGATGGTTTTGTCTTTGTGTGGGTGACACTATAGACTGTCAACGTTTATTAGCCATGGTTCATGGAAATAGATCATACAATTTTGCTGCTACATTTGATTTCACCACAAATACCTTTTTTATTAGCATTTTAAATGTACTTTTCTTTTTACAGCATAGTGACATGTGGTAGCAGCAGTGCAGCACAAAATCCACCTGTCCAATAATGTGATTTTAACAGGCAAAGGCATGTTTATTTATGACACTGGCACATGATTCTCGACTTCTGGGGAAGTCGTGGCCTAATGGTTAGAGAGTCGGACTCGTAACCCAAAGGTTGTGGGTTCGAGTCTCGTACCGGCAGGGATTGTAGGTGGGGGGGGGGAATGTACAGCGCTCTCTCCCACCTTCAATACCACGACTGAGGTGAGACCCTTGAGCAAGGCACCAAACCCCCAACTGCTCCCCGGGCGCCGCAGCAAAAAATGGCTGCCCACTGCTCCGGGTGTGTGTTCACTGCTGTGTGTGTGCACTTTGGATGGGATAAATGCAGAGCACTAATTCCGAGTATGGGTCACCATACTTGGCCACATGACTTCACTCATTCCTCTAAAGTTCATTTGTGCGGGTGCGGTGTGCGGGTTATACTGGACACATACACACAGTGAGAATGTGACGGCACCTGCAGTAAGATGTCTCTCACTCAGCCGAAAGCAGAGCGGGTGCGACTGCATTCTCTCTCCATGATGGCTGTTTATATAACAAGGCTCCTACTCCTACTCCTACTCATCTGTTGACTGTTTACACTCGAACTCAGATTGATTCCCACAACCTCCGCAAAAGACTTACGACTCCTTTAAAGGGAAGCTCTGCACACACGCTGGCAGATCCATAAAAGGTTAGACTTTATAAACGGCCCCTCAAATGCACATTTGGCACTTTTCGTGATGTTAAACAAAGCATACGGGTAACAGAAAGACAGACTTAAGAGGCATCAATGCATCGATTGGGTACTTTTGATGCAGAATTAATGCAGAGTGCTTATAGCAGTTGTAGCTTCACTAAAAGGCTGTTTGATCTCAGGTGCATTGTCATCTGTTGACTGTTTACACTCGAACTCAGATTGATTCCCACAACCTCCGCAAAAGACTTACGACTCCTTTAAAGGGAAGCTCTGCACACACGCTGGCAGATCCATAAAAGGTTAGACTTTATAAACGGCCCCTCAAATGCACATTTGGCACTTTTCGTGATGTTAAACAAAGCATACGGGTAACAGAAAGACAGACTTAAGAGGCATCAATGCATCGATTGGGTACTTTTGATGCAGAATTAATGCAGAGTGCTTATAGCAGTTGTAGCTTCACTAAAAGGCTGTTTGATCTCAGGTGCATTAGCGCTGTGATAATGGGTTTTGAGAGAGCAGCCCAGGTCAGCAGCAGCTGCTCCTGCTCCTGTCTATGAGGCCACTGTCAGATATCATTAAGGACAATTTCAGCAAACAGGACTGAAGAGGCCGGACTTAAAGAACTTGTTCATTGTGGACGATTACATCAAGCCCAAGTAACTAAGACCTCCATTGAGTCATGTTTTGAGATTTATTATGTGGAGAATGTTTGTCACTTTAGCAGATAATAAAAAGTGATTGACCAACATACAGTATTGGTTCATATTTGACCATTTTGAGGTTATTAGTCAAATATCACTACACTTCATTTCTGTCAGTGACCATTTGACTGATTAACAGAAGTGTTTCTTCATCCTTAGTCAGCTCTGTCAACAACTGAGTAAATATTGTATGAAATAAGGTATTTTTTAAAAGAAATTAATACTTTTATTCAGCAAGGATGTATTCAATTGATTAAAAGTGTCAGTAAAGACATACCATTGCAAAATAATTCTAATTCAAATAATAGAAACTTTGTTGTTCTTTTCAAATTTCTGTTCATCAAAGAATCTTGAAAAAATTCAACATTGATAATGATAAATGTTTCATGAGCACCAAATTAGAATGATTTCTGAAGGGTCATGTGACCCTGAAGACTGGGGTAATGGCAGCTAAAAATTTAGCTTTGCGTCACAGGAATAAATTACATTTTAAAATATATTACAATAGAAAAAAATTATTTTAAATTGAAATAATATTTCACAATATTATTGTTTTTACTGTATTTTGTAACAAAGAAATGCGGCCTTGGTGAGCACAAGAGATTTATTTATTTTTGCCACTCATAACATATTCTCTATAGTCAAGGCTGGATTTATTTTGTGAAGACGTCACAATGGAGACTTGCTTTAAAAAGAATATGCCTGTTTAAAGTACTTGAGGGATTATGGGAGCTGGGGGAAGCAAACTGCAAAGTAGTTTATGCTTGTGTCATCAGTGTAGGTCTTACTATGACATTGTGATAGATCTGTACGCATGACTAGAATTAACTTCAGTTCAACACATTTCAAAGGGCATCACCTCCTCTCACACAATCATTTTATCACTAAGGGAGTTTTCCCTGCGAGTGGCAATTCACTAATGTACTAGAGTTTGGCTTTGGGTTACTAGAAAATGAAAATGAATGAAAACAACAGCAGCAGTTCACATATACTGTAGTTCTGCACTACTGCTGACTCCAAAGAGAATCTAAGAGCTTAGCCATGGATGATATCAACAGCACACATTTACAAATGCATATGGACGGTATGCCAATGGCTCTCTTCCAAAGCAATGTGACAGACTTGGCTGAAAAGACAGACAGACAGAGAGATGGCACTCCTCCATGCCAGACCCCTGATGTCTTCTCCGTTAAGATCCATAAAAAGCATTCAGAGAGAAGGAGATAAAATAACTTAAACAGTTCATATCCAGGTACATCTAGTTGGCTGTTCCTCACTGGCTTCATTCCACCCAGCAATGATCATTAATCAGTTCAAGTTACAGACTAAGACCAAATATGGTTCTGGATTGTATCAATTATATCTAGGCTATATATTCTGCGGAAGCTTGAACTAGTGAGAGTCACCATTATAACAAACAATTACACTTTCAATTCTTTATTGGTCACAATTATAGGGCCATTATATACATATTAGTTGACTAATACAGTATGTATATATAATCTAATCTCTTACCACAATCCCAAAGCGAGAATCTAAACATAGAACAGTCTCCAAGATACAGACCGGTCTTTAGAGTGAGAAGAGATATAAAGCCTCTTCACTCAGCCTTGATTTCGAGGCTTGGCTGATGTGCTGGACACTTCAGCAGTAACAGGTGCCACACATGAGGGGGATGGGATGTGTCTCCACTCTCCAGTGAAGACGCTGATACCTTAGACTTCCTCAAGCCAGCAGGGAGTCACTTTCCCTGCGCATGAAACACCCCTCCAGCCACGCACTGTGAGACTGTGTTACTTCCCAGGCTAGAAGACCTATTTATTCCGGACACAAAATGCTCACTCCCTATTTGTGACTTACTCACGTACATTAGGAGGACTCTTTTTGCATTACTTTACGTAATGACGGCTGGGAGTAAATTATCTTGTTACAAATAAACAAGAAGAAATAGCCTAATACTGAAAGCCCTTCTGACCTTCGCAACACAGGTCCTGCTTCAGTTAAACCATATCCTCCTAGTGAGTGCAGACTGTATGCAACTCGCAATAGAATAGAATATTTAACTACAGGTTTACACTTATTAAAACAAATATGTTTCAGATGGCTGAAGGCATTAAAATACTTATAGGACACATTAAAGAACAGAACAGAATAAATGTTAGCTTGTTCAAATCAGAAATGTTTAAATCAAACTCATAAATAATAAACATGATTCTATACCTTTTCAGTATATAACACATATTACATGTGTTTTCAACTACATACAGCAGTAAACAGAGCACTCTGCCAGCAATCAAATTAATTCTTTAAAATATGTAATGCTTCAATAACAGACTGTTGTTGTTGTAACTTTCTTCAAATAGAGATTCCCTTATTGAGACCAGAGAGGAAGGAGAACATACCAGCAAGGTTCTGTCTGGTTGCTGTGGGTACACTGGGAAAATAATGGTACAAAACTCTTGGAAGTTTCTGGGATTGATGATTCTCTTTTTGATGTTTCCTGGAACTAACAACGTACTTTTCTAAACAGATGAACTCCTTGTACAGAGAAGAATACAACCCACCAATAAAGACTCCACTATACCACAATCCCTTCACCTTTATGATGCAAACTTACAATACTGTAACTACTAATACAGGATAATGCATTTAGGGAACATCTAAAATTATGACAGCATTGGAAAGTTTACAGCATGTCTTTCATGTCAATCATTCAGCTACACTCACTGTCAGCTATTGCATACAACCCTTTGAAACAGAAAAACTAATTTTTTTTTAGATCCAGGAACTTTACTATGTTTTAGGAGAGAAAAAAAGAAATCTGACACTGCCTAACTTCTTCCCTGACACATGCTCTGCCTCAGCCCATCGCCTCACTGACCCATCAGGACCATGTGTTTACATCCCCTATTATTTCCTATAGCCACAAACTAAGAAAGTCATATGTGATTATGAAACCAAACCCAGTATGATCAGTTTACAATTGGTATTTGCAATTCCTAATGCAACACATTTACCCGATCAGACCATGACCCTTCACCCTTCCATGATTAACAATCATTTTCACCAAAATACACAGTGTTATTGTTACTAAAACAAAGCAATACTTGGTGTCAGTCACTGTCATGAAAAAGAAACAAAATGACAAAGTTTTTTACCAAGTAAGGAAAACCTCATATTTATTATGAGATAGCCGCAATAACTGTGGTACCTATTTAGGAAGAAACTGTGGTTACCATGGCCATTTTTTTAAGGGGGGGGGGGGGGGGGGGTGTGACTCTTGTTGATTTTGATTGCTTCCATTGTCCTCATTTGTAAGTCGCTTTGGATAAAAGCATCTGCTAAATGACTAAATGTAATGTTATATATATATACATACATACATACATACACACACAAGACAGTGGACGTCAAAATTAGAGAACAACAATTTCTTAAATTTCAAGGTCACTGCTTAGTCCTATTTGAAATTGTTCTAACAGGAGTAGAAGGCCGTTTTTAAAGCATATTTCATAAATTAATTGTATTCTGAAGCACAGTATAAAAGTTTCTCTCAAACTTACCAAAATTGCATTTTTTTAATCAAAAAAGTAGTAATGTGAAATGTTAAAACAACTGTGTTCTGTTGTAATTTATTTTAAAATGCAATCTATTCCTGTGATGGCAAAGTTAAATTTTCAGCAGTCATTAGCCTACTCCAGTCTTCTGTGTCACCTGATCCTTCAGAAATCATTTTAATATGCTAATTTGCTTCTCAAGAAACATTTCTTATTATTATCAGTGTTGAAAACAGTCGTGCTACTTAATATTTTATGGAAAGTGTGATACTTTGTTTTTCAGGATTCCTTGATGAATAGAAAGTTCAGAAGGACAGCATTTAATTGAAACATTATGAATCTTTACTGTCACTTTTCATAAATTAAATGTGTCGATGAATAGAACTGTTAGTTCTTTTAAAAAAAAATCCTTTCACTAAAAAAATTACCCATACTTTTAGATGTGACCACAGAAGTGACTACTTGCAAACTGTATAACACTGTATAAATTAAAGTGCAGTTATATAGAAAAAAGGCTATGGTGAGACACGGTAGAAATTCTTCATTTGAGGCTAATCATTGGACATTTAATATACTGACCTCGTTTGGTTTAGCTAATACTTTAGATGATGTGTTTAGAGTCAAGAATAAACATTTGGTTAAGGAGAGACTGACTCCTGATAATGAAACACTCAGTTTGCTACCAAAGGGATAGGGCTTGATTTAGACATCTAATGATGTGTTTAGGATATCTACAGGAAAATAATGTTTAAGTATAATCATTATACGTCATTTACAGGTTAGATCTTTCGACAGGTAAGGCTCTATTGTGACTTTGTTTCAGACACCATTCAGTGCTAAGGAAACACAAGGCAACTCTAAGGCTACCAAATAAGGAGGGATTTTAGATGGAGAAGCGCAGAGATGTGCCTTGCAACACTAATAAGGTAAACTGTTTATTAAATAAGTAGCAGCTGTCATTGAACCTTGTAAGTGCAGAGTCACTTGGGGATGCTGCTTGCATATCTAGGATGTTGTCTGCAGTCTCTCAAAGTTCTCAGACTTGACAGGAGAATTCCTGCTTTGGCTGTGCTTTTAAACTCAGAAATGATCCTCAACACAATTGGTGTTGAAACTGGTTGTATTGAAATAGAACAGTGCTGGTCCCATTATAGCCAAGGTGAGTAATGCTGTGTTCAGCAATTTCATGTCATCCAGCCCTACTGCTGACTAGTCCATATTTGCTGCATTTGCCCCATTGGCTGTGATTGCATTGTTTTATCTTTCAAATAAACACACTCACTTAATCACACACCTTTAAACATGCAAATAAACATATACTAGAATAAAAAAAAATGAATCTAAAAACACAAGATGCTATTTGGATGTTTCTCAAATATAATAACGATCATCAGAGTTTACACAAACTTGTGGAGTTCAGGCAGCTTAAGTGCAGTTCAGTTCAGCTTTTCACTCAAATTGTTGTGCTTATAATATAATTTGTAATGAACGCTGTTGAATTTAATTAGAAAATAATGAAAAATTACAGTTTTTTATTAGTGCACTGTAAAAAATAAGTGTAATTTTAACTGTAAAATTTTGTAAAAACGCTACGGGAAAAACTGTAACAACTGCAGAGCACGCCACGGAGGCAGCCATCAGCGTCGGCGCCATTGTGCATTCTTTCTTATGCGTACTGTATTCTTGGTAAGAGGAAGGATATTATGTCTGAGTCTACATACAGTGGGGCAAAAAAGTATTTAGTCAGCCACCAATTGTGCAAGTTCTCCCACTTAAAAAGATGAGAGAGGCCTGTAATTTTCATCATAGGTATACCTCAACTATGAGAGACAAAATGAGAAAAAAAGTTGAAAATCCGTGTTGCCCAGCGACAGCCCAAAACATTACTGCTCTAGAGGAGATCTGGATGGAGGAATGGGCCAAAATACCAGCAACAGTGTGTGAAAACCTTGTGAAGACTTACAGCAAACGTTTGACCTCTGTCATTGCCAACAAAGGGTATATAACAAAGTATTGAGATGAAATTTTGTTATTGACCAAATACTTATTTTCCACCATAATTTGCAAATAAATTCTTTAAAAATCCTACAATGTGATTTTCTGGATTTTTTTTCTCATTTTGTCTCTCATAGTTGAGGTATGCCTATGATGAAAATTACAGGCCTCTCTCATCTTTTTAAGTGGGAGAACTTGCACAATTGGTGGCTGACTAAATACTTTTTTTCCCCACTGTATAGTCTTTGGTAATTCACAACTTCCACCTTTTCTCTCACGTTCCCATGTTTTATTTTGATTTTGAGGCCAACTCTTGCAATTGAGAAACTTTTTCTTCTTAGTTTCTCACTGACACTTCCCCAGAACTCTGATATCATCTTCTTGTACACAACAGCTTGTGGTTCTTCTCGGGAAAGTTCTCAGCAGTTGAAATGCATCTCACCACTAATTCACACCAATGACCATGATATGTTTTCAATATATCAATCAAGATAATACATACATGTTAGGGATGTCCTGATCGGGTTTTTTGTGTCCCCGATCCGATCCGAGTCATTGAATATCGAGTATCTGCCGATACAGAGTCCTGATCCCCAACTTGTATTTTCTTAGTGCTTGGTGCACAGTTTAAGTACATTAAAGATATAAAGTTATTAAAATCAATCCAATTTATACAGGGATGTGCAGAGAGTTTCTCAGGGACAGGGGCTCAAATGTAAAAAAGAATATATATAATATCTAAATAAAAACAATTACTACAGTAATTATACTGTATATATATATATATAAAAAAAAAATTAAAAACACTAACTTCTCTAATCATTTTATATTCTATCTATTTGTTTTCTTTTTATTTATTGTACAATTAAAAGCAAAAAAAGGCCTCTAACCACTAGCTTGCTCTATTCTTTTTCTATTCTATCTGTTTTCTTTTTATTTATTATATAATTTTTAAAAAACTTGCTACGTGTACTGCGTTAGGCTAACTGAGACTTGTTATAGCACTTGCATATCTTTGCTCTCTTGTTGATTTTGATTGCTTCTATTGTCCTCATTTGCAAGTCGCTTTGGATAAAAGCGTCTGCTAAATGACTAAATGTAATTATATATACATATATACACACACACACACACACACACACACAAGACAGTGGACATCAAAATTAGAGAACAACAATTTCTTAAATTTCAAGGTCACTGCTTAGTCCTATTTGAAGTTGTTCTAACAGGAGTAGAAGGGCAGTTTTTAAAGCATATTTCATAAATTAATTGTATTCTGAAGCACAGTATAAAAACTTAAATGAGATATTTGAAAAAGAGCTCTGGTCAACAATAGAGAACACTTACAGATACCTCCAAGTTCTTGGTGTTAATCTGGCACCTAGTGCCAATTTCCTTAATTATATGACAAATCCTATTTAACTGGCAGCATTCCTCTAATTTTCACTGAGATTGCAAGATGGCGGGCCGCTCTATTGGTCATTCCAAATCTGTGATTTCTAGAATATTTCAGCTTTACAATGACACTAATTCATTCAAGTCCCCCAAAAAGGCTGGTCGTCCACGTAAGACAAATGCAGGAGAAGACAGGATAATGCAGAGACTCTCAATGGGGAATGGGGAATGCAAATGTTTATCAGAACCTCCTTCAGCAATATGCGGTACCTTCTTGAAAGCATCTCCCAATCAGCCTGCAATTTTCATGCAAGACAATGCCCCATAACACTGCAAAATGGATAAAGCAGTTCCTTAAAGCGAAGAACACTGAAATAATTAAATGGCCGGGTCAGAGTCCTGATTCAAACCCAATTGAAAATCTCTGGAAATTCCTTGGCGACAAATTTATGGCTAAGTAACTCACCACAGTTACCGAACTATGGAAGAGACTGGAAGAAGAGTGGACCAAGATCACACCAGAGCAGTGTGAGAAGAAACTAGTGATGTCCTGCAGCTGCAGATGTGCTAAAGTCCTCTACACTCCTACTAATTTCTGACAGCTGCAACCCTCCTAAAAAAAAAATTAAAAACACTAACTTCTCTAATCATTTTATATTCTATCTATTTGTTTTCTTTTTATTTATTGTACAATTAAAAGCAAAAAAAGGCCTCTAACCACTAGCGCAGCTGCAGATGTGCTAAAGTCCTCTACACTCCTACTAATTTCTGACAGCTGCAACCCTCCAAAATTTTCATTGTAATCTTCTTTCATGCTACAGTGGTTGTTCTCTAATTTTGATCACTGTTTTCCACAAAATAATGTTTTTTTTTTGTTGTTGTTGAAATTTTCTGGTTATTTTGCAAAACATGTTAGTAGAACAGTGGTATACCCACAACTATTCCTTAAAATTTTGATTGATGAAGATAAAAAATATTTCGGAAAATGTTTTGGTATTTATAGATTGTTCTCTAATTTTGATCTCCACTGTGTGTGTGTGTGTGTGTAGGAGAGACCGGCTAATTGTCACTAACTAATATTTCTCAGGATTGGTTTATTTTAACAGTCAATTTCTGTATAAACTCATACCTTAAAGTCTTGGCTGTAAAAAGGACATTTCCTTCATTATTGACTATAGGAAAAAGGATCATGCTGACCTTTTGTGACAATATTCCCAATTTTACCATACAATATTTAATTACAATTAGTTTAATGGAACAAGAAAGTTTAGATTCCAAAAAAAAAAAAAACATTGAAAGAAAGAAAACAAGGAAGACATTTACTGTTCTTCCATGTTCTTCCAAACCTGAAGGACTTTCTTTCTTCTGTAGAACACAAAAGAAGATATTTCAAAGAATGTTCTCATTATAATGAAACAGCATTGGTCCCCACTGACTTCTATTGTATGGAGAAAAATAAATCTCAAAATACAGAATATCTTCTTTTGTACTTTTGAACTATCCCTTTAAGGAGGCAGATGTGCACGTACTGCTAGACCATGCCTATATTTGAATAATTTTTGAAAAAATATTGCACATCATTGAGACTAACAGATAAATAATAGATGAACTAGTTAATAAATGCTTAAAAAGAATGGAAAAGGATATGAGTGAGAATTCATCAGTTGGTTGTAATTTAAAGGAATATTTATGATGATGCAAAATGAATGAAGGAAAATGTGAAGAGATTTAAAGCAAGTTTAATGTCAAATAAAATGGTGTATTAATACAATGGTGTATCATAAAAATGGAAATAAGGAGAATTTTGTATTAAAGTAAATGACTGTTTTACAATCAGAGATGTGTATATATATATATATATATGCAAAAAAAAGGTAGATATAAATAAATAAATATGTTCATCATACATATGGTCGTGCAATAAATTAAATATTAAATAATACATTATAAATAGTAACAATAAAAAAAAAATGAACAAAAGAGATAATGCACAGTCATAAAACTGATTAAAAAATCTAACTATCTGGAACACTACTCCTTCTTTATATATATATATATATATAATTCTATCTATATATTTATTGCACAAACTGGACCAATGGCCATGTCATTAACATCAATAATTTTAGATCAACTTGTTCAGTCGTCATTCTATATATCCTTCATATACCTGGTATCACTATTCAATAAATGCAGGAACATGTAATAACACTGTCAAAGATTATTCCTATTGATTACAGTAGCTGCCGTATATAATCATAAATCATAAATAATCATAAGCATAAATAATTGGCACATATTCTGCACTGAATATAACATTACCCTGAGTGGCTAAGTATCTGAGCAACGGTCACATTTCTGTTGTAGAGTGACCCTGTCATAATTAATCCTTTTGTGGATACCTGGAGCCTGCTGTATATTTGGGTAAACCAGTATGCATTGAGATCCAGTTGTTGTAGTTGGTGATTTTTGTGTAAACTCCTGGGTTAAACTTTTTTGAACACTCTTTTCCCCAGCTAATGATACCGAATAGGAACATGGTGTTATTTACTTCGCACACCAGAGGCCCTCCTGAGTCGCCCTAAAAGCAGAAAAAAATTAACACATTCAAATGTGTATTTCTTAGAGTTTTATGAAGATATTTTAACTTGTCTAGGCCAAATGTCATATTCATCAGTGAAAACTTCTGGTTTACCTGGCAAGCATCTTCCTCCCAGTCTCTACCAGCTGCGCACAACATATTTTTATTGACCTCGTCCTTGCTGTAATACTTGTTCTGGCAATCATTCTGGGAAACAAGCCTCACCTGAGCCTGTTTCAGATATCGAGAGTACTCAAAGCCTCCTTAAAAAACAGATAAAAAGCAATGATGACATTTATGTTCATCTCTTGTATTACGTAGTTCTAGTCCTGGCATTGACATTCATTGACATCCAGAGTGACAAAATGACATTACTAAAATGTCCAGCTAAATTTTTAGAGATCCAGTACAGCATGTTGTGTCATAATCATAGGACATCCCAGTTTGTGTTATATTTCATATCATAGATCAACTGTGGACACACCATGTTGCCCTCATATCTTGTTGTCGTAGGAAAGTGATGATTGTTATTGTTCTCGGATACACTATCTAGCTTAGCATACAGTGTGTGTCGTCTTACCCTTTTGATGTCTTCCATAGCCAGCAATCTCACAGTAGAATCCTGTAGGAAGCATCTGCTGGAAGGGGGGAATACATGCAGTTCTCACAGAGTTTGTCTTCACGGCACATTGTCCATTGCTGTCCACTATCTTCAAAAGAGCTAAAGGAAGGGATTTGCACTACTTATTATTTATGCACTCTTCTTTTAATTGCTGGAATAATAAAATATAAAGCAAACATACCAATGTCGTTATTGAAGTTTTCAGTTGTGTAATCAAAACCCTCATGAACCACAAGTTTGCTCACGTTGAACTGCTGCTCTTTAATGGAGTCGGTTTCATTGATGGCATTCTTTCCCAGAAAGACTGAGTATCTCTTTATTTGTGTTTTCTTACTGTTCAAAACAAAGAAATAGTACAATTATATGACATGTTATTATACCCCAATGCGATGACATTAACTGCGTTAAGCCGTTTTATTACACGGCCTCTGGAATACTTGATTCTGAACGCAGCATTCAGCGGTCTGATATTTCGTAATATTCACTGTTGCCCATGACAATACAGTATCTAGATAATAACTCATTGGTTTGCAATTGGTTACCCATGAATTGTGGCATTATTGCCACTTGCCAAAATGTTCTTTGCAACCTGCATGCAAGTTACCACCTAGGTTGTTTAAAAGTTATTTTTCTTTCCTCATGATTTTACTGCCACTTTGATGTCTCTTGTATCACACCGCCAACTTGTGCCATCTTGCAACTCAGTAAAATATATTAATAGTGAAAATTACCTCAGAGAACTTGATCACTATTACTGTAATATTGTTGAAGTGTTCGTCTTACTGATAAGCTGATTGTTTTGTATGCTTTCCAAAATGTTCTTTGCAACCTGCATGCAAGTTACCACCTAGGTTGTTTAAAAGTTATTTTTCTTTCCTCATGATTTTACTGCCACTTTGATGTCTCTTGTATCACACCGCCAACTTGTGCCATCTTGCAACTCAGTAAAATATATTAATAGTGAAAATGACCTCAGAGAACTTGATCACTATTACTGTAATATTGTTGAAGTGTTCGTCTTACTGATAAGCTGATTGTTTTGTATGCTGTAGTGGACTTTTTTTTCTTAGTGGAAGCTTTAAGATAATATTTGATGACTAATAAGTAGGATAATGTGCTGTCAGCATGTCATTATCACAAAATAAACCCAACAGGGTGATACAAGACCCAGATCCCAGGAGCGGACTGTGCATTTAGAAGGTCAAATTTGTTTCCGTTAACAACAGGTTGACATACCCGCCAGGGAAGCAGTGGGCTGCAGTGAGAACCCAGCATGGAGCAATAAGGGTTCCTCCACAAATAAATCCATCTCCTTTAAAGATTGCTGCAATCCAAGGCTGTGACTCAACCATTGACCTTGATCCTCCTATTATCTTTGTAATGCGGTTCAAGTGTCGCTCCCCACATGATGATTCTGAATAATGAAGAAACATGAAGTTTGTGAGGATAGAGAATTTTCTAGGCTTTGTAAAAGGATCCTAGTGGGGATTTTCCTTACATTTTCACTAAATGAATGAGGATTTTTGTTTAGAATGGGCAATAAAAAGTAAATAAATCAAAATTTTTACCTCTGTCCTGCTTTGATGGGTCAGATTTTGGTGGACTCATGGTGGCTGCAAGAGCAAATGTAAGCCATATTAGTCAGTCTGCTATCAATATTTCCCATGGCTTAAAAGAGATGGACTTCTACTTACTTGGTTTAATTTCCCTGTCGGTAATGTCACAGTATTCCCGAACATAACGATTTCTTCTCCTTACAATGCACCATGGCTGAATCCTTTTATCTGGATTCCTAAAACAGCAAAATTCAGAGGTCTGAGCCTTTAAAAAATATATATATATATAATATATAAATATAAATATAAATACCTGCAGTAGTTATGATGAGAGAATTTTCTAGGCTTTGTAAAAGGATCCTAGTGGGGATTTTCCTTACATTTTCACTAAATGAATGAGGATTTTTGTTTAGAATGGGCAATAAAAAGTAAATAAATCAAAATTTTACCTCTGTCCTGCTTTGATGGGTCAGATTTTGGTGGACTCATGGTGGCTGCAAGAGCAAATGTAAGCCATATTAGTCAGTCTGCTATCAATATTTCCCATGGCTTAAAAGAGATGGACTTCTACTTACTTGGTTTAATTTCCCTGTCGGTAATGTCACAGTATTCCCGAACATAACGATTTCTTCTCCTTACAATGCACCATGGCTGAATCCTTTTATCTGGATTCCTAAAACAGCAAAATTCAGAGGTCTGAGCCTTTAAAAAATATATATATATATAATATATAAATATAAATATAAATACCTGCAGTAGTTATGATAGCAGTTACTAAAAGAGTGGTTTCTGTTTTGGAAGGAATTCCATGGTAGACATGTCCGCCCACTGACTGTCACTGACACTTCGTTTTTGCTCTCCTTGCTTCTATCTAGTATGCACTTATCTGTGAAAAGAGAAAAGTCATGATTAAAACCTAGACATTCAAATGCTAAAAATACAACCTTAATCAAATAGCATATTATTGGAAAACTTTAATCTAATATGACATACTCAAAAGAAATGTACCCTTTACTCGAGAAGAAGTGTTTTTTCTCCAAGGGCTTTTAATCTAAAAACAGAAATATTAATATTAGCAGTGTGGGTAAAAAGGTTAATTCCAATTAAAGACCCTCAGTAGGAAGTAAGACTTTTCACTTCTGTTTTGTTTTTCCACTTACTGCTTCAATAAAGCACAGGGTGCATGTCAACAGTAATATCCAGAGTATACACTTCATCTTGACCGCAAACCAAGGTTTTCCTTTTTTGGAGATCCTAAAATCAATTTGAAGAAGTGAGCCATATATTCATAAGAAGCATCTATAAAAGAGAAGGCACGTGTTCTCTGACCACAAGCAGGGGGAATTCAAGTTAATAGAAACATTTGTAAAGTTGACAAAAAAAAAAGTATCGCCAAGAAAATCACATGAATTTGCAAGCACTGATTCTGCAAGCAAGCATGCATACTGTATAATGGTACTTATAAGCCCACCATTGATCTGCTTTTTTCTATTAATCCAATCCATTAATTTTCATAGTTCATTGATCACTAATGCAACTACTCCTACAGTACCTTTGAATAAATTTTGGCCAAATTTCATACATATTACTATTATAACATGTACAGCAGCCTTTGAAGGTTCTATTTAAATTGATCATCTAATTTCGACATTTTATGAATTCTATTTGTATACTTATGTTTGGTTATAAAATGTTTTATAATCTATATAGTGCACTTGCAGTCTTAAAAATAAAAGTTCTTTGTTGGCATCTATGGTTCCATGAAGAACTTTAAACATCCATGGAACCTTTCCGTTGTGCTAAAGGTTCTTTGCAATCAGAAAATGTTCTTTAAATGATTAAATTATTCATCACACTAAGCCTAAAATGGTTCTTTTAAGAAATATTAAGAACCCCAAATGGATCTTCTATGGCATTACTTTATTTGTAAAAGTGTAAGATAAACATATTTAAATGTAATTATAATTAATTTATATCCCCACATGCAATATGTTTAAATCAAGTCAATGAAAAATAGCTATATAGGCACAATATGCAAATGTAAAAGAATAAAAGCAAAGCAGATCCAGAAAAAGTGTATTAGTTGCTTACCTTTCTGGTAGTAAGCAGTTGATTTCTTGTTTGCTTGCAGATGTTGTGGTGTAGAGCTGCACTGGGCTTACTGAGCACTTGCTGTCATGTGCCTGTTAGTGTTCCTGGCTTTATAGTGACGAATCTGTGATTGTCTGAGGGGGGCCTGGCCTCAGGCAAGCTGGCACATGCGCTGTGCACTAAACAATGAGATAGTTGGCTATGCTTTTGCGGAAGCTCATATTGTGACTCATGCTAAATTACTCAAGATCTTTTCCCTTTTTCGAACACATAAAAATATTTCTAAAAGGGACTTTGCCCAAAGTACTGACAATCATTGTGGTTTTTATATTGCAGTGGCCATTTCACAGCATGTTTTGAGAATTAAGAAATATATATAAAATATCAGATACATAAAGTAGTATTTTCTGTGAAAACTAGTAAAAAAAAACATCTGTAAGAGTTAATAAGTTGTTGAGGTATAGATAATATTAAAAAACCTGCATCTTCAGATTAATTAGATATCAAAACAGATGTGTGTTGTTCGTCACATACATCTAGATGATTCATTGTCATCAGTCATCTGTTTGCCATTGCCAGTCAATTTTTACTCAGACAATGTATTTTTAAAATCACAGAGTAATGTGGCATGATGAAATTGCATTTCTTTGTTGTTTCCTAACATCCGGAGCCATTCTCATATGTTTCTACTCTTTGTCTGTGCGTGCACAGTTTGCATGCCTGATTTATTATAAAGTTGAAATCCCGGGCTTTTATGTGATATTACTTTTTTCTTTTAATCACTCCCATTTCCAGTCTTATTCATAGTATTATGCCCCTCTGTTTTAGCTGGAATTCATCCTGTGATTAATGGGGGGGGGGGTTCATGAATGAAAGAGCCAGAGGAGATGGTGTCACCTCTCTATCATCTTAAGAAATGTACAGACACACATTTCCTGTTCAACACACTACTGAACTTCCAGTGTTGCTATTGTTTGGTGATAAGATATATGAAGCATCAGCTAAATGTTTGCATCACCTTTTATGATGATGTCCATCAGGTGTCAGTGACTTATTTCGTAGAATGCAGCATAATGTGGCCTTTTCAGAAAGTTCTTAATCTTTCCTTAATAAAGATTGCCTTAATAAAAAGTTTTAAAAAGAAAGAAAAATAAAGTTTAAATAGACTCATACTGTATGTTAAGCAGTTGGGCTGAATTCATTACAGAACTATAATACTTAGGGTCAGGGTTTGAGCTATATAGCTCTGTCTTGCAAACACTGTAATTAAATTCATATGCATGCATACTTCATATTCATCACCAGATGGGCATTTATTTAATCATTAAGATTAAAAAAAATGTTCTTCCTTCTTTCCCTTAAAATTCCTGTAAAGATTACATCCATTAAGAAAATATGCAGACATGTTTGACATTAGGAAATCACTTCAATAGAAGAGATTATCACTGTCCGCAGCCCATTTACTTGACCCCCTGATGCAGCTTTTATTGCTCAACTTCCTTTACAAAGGCTAGATAAAGACATATTCCATTAGAATAGTTGATTTAAATTTTAAAATATAATTTAAGGTTAATTAATTGAACAAAATTAGGTTTATTAAAATAAAAAAATCATGTTTGGATAGGTCAACTGTCCAATGCTACTGATGAGATGGATTTGTACTTGCATTTTAAAGTCTTGAGCACCATCTCCTGGACATTGGAGTTAATATTTACTCATGCTTGGCCTTATCACATCACAGTGGGTCAGCTAAACCACATGTTGACTTTACAGATTAGTTTTAGATCTGTTTCCATATCTATCTGCTATAAATACAAAATAACATCTAAAAAAAAAAAGCAAGCAGTTGAACAGATTTTTTTTAAAGGGGTCATAAAGGGGACGTTGCTAAAAAGAACATTGTTGTGTATGTGGTGTAATGCAATGTGTTTATGCGGGTTAAAAAAACATTTTTTCACATACTGTACATTATTGTTTCTCCTCTATGCCCCGCCTTTCTGAAACGCGTTGATTTTTACAAAGCTCAGCTGTCTGAAAAGCGAGGTGTCCTCTGATTGGCCAGCTATCCAGTGCGTTGTGATTTGCTGAATACCTCAAGCGTGTGACGGAAATGTTACGCCCCTCACCATCCTGAGATGCCGTGTCCCGGTGTAGTGCCGAAATTTGCACCCTGCCAGATTATGCACCCTCTAGTATTGGTAGGTTTAGGAGTAGGTGTGGAGGAGGGGTTAGGATTAGGGTTGGGTTGGGATTAGGCAATCAGGTAGCGACTTCAACGAGGGGGTATATAATCTGGCAGGGGTGCAGAATTCGGCACAACACCGGCACGATGAGACAACACCAATAAAACCCATTACAAACGAGGCATTTGTTGCATCCAGTGGGGACATAATTCCTGATTACAATGATTTATACGGTTGAACTGTTCTGGAACAGTGTTGTAAATACAATTTAACCACTGATTTAGTTGTGTCCTCTTTTGGAAGGCCAAACAAAGTCATTTCGCTTTCACAACGAAACACAGCGGGCTAGAGTGAGCGGCGGCGGGTGGGCTTCAGAACGGCACAGCCGGCGGATTCGACGAAGGAGCGGCCAGAGGGCTTGCGGCAACCACACGTGACGACCCCGAGCTGGATCCGGCGATCCACAGCGCGAAGTTGATGTATTTCCTCAGCGACCAGCACGGATCAGCACCAGGCATGACGAAGCGGATATCATCCTCTTTTGGAAGGTCAAACAAAGTAGTTTCGCTTTCACAACAAATCACACAGCGCCTTCACGACATGGCGCCGGCGGCAACAACAATACTACAGCGAGAATAAAAGTTACGCCTTCTTTCTTTGCGTGAACATTTGGGCAGCGTTATGCAAATCTTCCCACATCGTGACGTAGACATGTGGGGGCGTGTTTAAACGAGGCGTTTTAGGAGGGCATGGACAAGTCTTAACTTTTATAAAGAATATCTCTTTGGATTTGAGACTTTAGTCTTTGCAACTTTAGGGATCTTATCTATTCACGAACAGCTTGTAACACTCCAAAGACAAAGGAAAATTTTAAATTGCATCATGACCCCTTTAAAGGTAATCTGGGAATCTGGGGTAAAATTCACAACAAAAACACATCTATGAACCACGGATGTCATCATTACCTTTTTTTTAAACAGGAAAAGACTCACTGAGATTAAAATCTCTTTTCCAGGAGTGTCTGACCCCTTTAAAGGTAATCTGGGAATCTGGGGTAAAATTCACAACAAAAACACATCTATGAACCACGGATGTCATCATTACCTTTTTTTTAAACAGGAAAGGACTCACTGAGATTAAAATCTCTTTTCCAGGAGTGTCCTGGCCAAGATAGGCAGCTATAGTTTGCATGTACAAATAATCAACATAGTTACAACATACATTACAAAAACCAAACATATAACCGGTTAAAAACAATTACACACCATTAAGTTGCTCTCTAGATTACATAATAAAGACTTAAATTAATTATAAGACACCGTTTTGTAACTTCATCTACTTTTGGAGCAGATTCCAATCTGAAGTGGCGGCATATTTAAAAGAGGTTTTACCAAGCTCAGTTCTGACAAGGGGCACACAAAGATTATAATTTGATTAAGAACGTAATGAATCATTTTCAAACAAAGTCCTTTGTATGAGACAACAGAGATAGGTTGGCAAAATGACCCAAAATTGCCTTATATATCAACAGATGCCAATGCATTTTTCTCCAAAAACTCAAAGAAGGCCATGCAACTCTTTTATATAATTCACAATGATGAGTTGAAAATTTACAATCAGTTATAAATTTCAGAGCACCTTGCTACAAAGCATCCAAGGAGGAGAGAAGAAGGTAAGAGTAAGAGGGGCATGCTGATAAACTCCATCCCTGTAATCGAGAACCGGTAAAAACGTAGCAGACACTAATATAAGAAAGAAATTCCTAGAAAGCTTCTTGTGAAGAATAAAAATTAATAAAAGAACAGAATTATTCATACTCAAAAGTGTGAAGTGAGGCAAGGCTGCAGTTTGAACATCTGTCACTTAACATCTAGCAAACATCCGACTTGTACTGATGAGCAACTGTACTGATGAGTACTGATGAGCAAAACCAAATCAGAATAAATGAAATCATAAAAGCTACTAAATGCATATTTTGTTCATTAGATAAACTTGAGTAAAAATCAAAATAAACTGGAATGTTATCAGGCCCTAAATACAAAGTAAAGTGGCAGAATAGCCCATCTCTTCACTGTCAAAGAGAGAGAGAGAGAGAGAGAGAGATCATAGTCTTAAAAAAGACACAAACTTTCCTAAGAAAGTATTGTCACTGTGACCCTATGAGGCTGAGAGAAATTTCACTTGTCTCTTCACTGTAAAAAGAGATCTAGCCTATAAGAAAGAAATTCCTAGAAAGCTTTTTTCACATTTTTGTCATACAAAAATGGTGGAAGCAGCATCTATCTATCTATCCATTTTCTCTTATTTTATTTGACTTTTTATGAATTGTTTATCCAATGATTCGTATAGAACGAACACATTTGCGTCACTGGAGTTACTTTCACAACCATTTTCTCAAGGTCCTCGCTGACTTGAGATCAGCACCACGAACCTTGTTTTAGCTTGCCATTTCACTTGTCTCTTCACTGTAAAAAGAGATATAGCCTATAAGAAAGAAATTCCTAGAAAGCTTTTTTCACATTTTTGTCATACAAAAATGGTGGAAGCAGCATCTATCTATCTATCCATCGTAATTCAATTTTCTCTTATTTTATTTGACTTTTATTAATTGTTTATCCAATGATTCGTATAGAACGAACACATTTGCGTCACTGGAGTTACTTTCACAACCATTTTCTCAAGGTCCTCGCTGACTTGAGATCAGCACCACGAACCTTGTTTTAGCTTGCGTTATATGGCATGGGCCATGACCAACTGATCCTAGATCAGCGCTGATGAAACCCAGGCTGCTCCTAACGCACCGCGCATGCGCTGACATTGTTTCGCTTTTGACTGGAGTAGCAGCTGACTGGCGTGGCCGCAGTCAACAACAGTTATCACACAAGTGCGCCAGTCAGCGCTACTGTATCCAATCAGCATTTTAGGGCAGCAAGATTTAGTTGTTTTGATTTTCTGGTGCTCTCTGGTCCTCGTTTTACCGTGCCTGGTGTTATGGAAAGCTGACATTTGGGGACTTGTAAGACTGCAGGCTAACAGTTCAATACATCGAGTTGTTTACGCGTAGCTAGTTAGCCAGTTAGCAAATCTGACATCCGACTCGTTTAAGGATGAAATGAATAGCTTTGTTGTTTGCTATGGATTAATACGCTCGTTTGACAGGTCCCACAGTTTTCCACTTCGGATGTGGTCGATTCATGCAAGTTAGAAACGCAAACTGACGCAAGGTAAGTCACTACCGGCTGACACTTTGGATTAGCTCGCCTGCTAGCTGTATGTCAGAAATGAAAGGTTTCGCTTATGAACCATCATCTACGCTATCTACAGTATAGAAGTCTCTCTTTAAGGCCCACGTCCTAATCAAGCACGAGTAGCTGTCATAGTGTTGAAAGCAGCCATTATAAATGTCTGATGAGGTGTTTTACTGCTGTGTGCAGATGGAGAAACCCCCTTTCAGACAGAATCAGCTCTGTGGGTCATGGCTTATGAAGGAGAGGCTGGGAACAGGAGGATTTGGACATGTCTACCTTTATCAGAATGAGGTATTGCTCTGCCTTTGGTGTTACTCTTAACTACTGTTGATGTGAAAATGTTTTGTTTCCTTTGCTTAGATTTAAAGACAAAGAAAATTGTAGTTTCTTAATACTGTAATATCTTGCAGGAAACCTCAGAAAAAATTGCTGTGAAGCTCTGTCGCCTTGAACTTAACGCAAAAAACAAAGTCAGGTGGAGTCGAGAGATCCAGATTATGAAAAAGTGTGTAAATCTATGGCAATCAAATGTTTGACTTAAAAAAAAAATTATTGTTCACAATATGTTGTTATAGGGCTGGACAATAATTCAATATGTATCGCGATATAATTTTTTTCAATAACGGTGATATGATTTTTAAACACATTTCCGATATTTCGATATACATTACCAGTGTTTCCCATACATTGATTTATTTGTGGCGTTTGACTTCGGTAGAAATATTTTAAAATGTTACCGTTTTTGCTGTACTTTGGATCAAATAAATGCAGGCTTGGTGAGCAGAAGAGAATTCTTTAAAAAAACATAAAAAATCTTACTGTTCAACAACTTTTGACTGGTATGTTAGCCTATAGTTTGAAGTAAAAAAATATTAATATTAATAAGGAGAGTCTGAGATTTATTTGACAGTGATTTCACATTTCTTGTTTGTATGAAGGCTAAATACTAATAAAAGGTGAACATTTATTCATCTGCGCCATTTTTTTCCTAAAATATTATATAGTTTTATAGGAGTAGGTTTCATAGAGTTGGCAAATAAATTTTTCATAAGTTTGTAGGTACAGACATCTGTTGTGGCCGTTCTTGGCCGTTTTTATGAGGCTTTTTTAATAGTGTTCATATAGATATTATATTGTATCGACCGAAATTAAGTAATATATCATGATATAAATTTGGGCCTTATCGTCCAGCCCTATGTTGTTATTAAAACATGTTTCATGTAAATATTTTATTTATTTTATGTATACATACATAATTAAAAATATTTTTTTTTCCAACTTGTCAGGATGAAGCACCTTAATGTGGTGACCGCAAAGGATGTACCCGAGGAGATGATGCACATTGCCTTGAATGATTTACCGCTTTTTTAATAGTGTTCATATCGATATCGGAATTATATCGTATCGACCGAAATTAAGTAATATATCGTGATATAAATTTGGGCCTTATCGTCCAGCCCTATGTTGTTATTAAAACATGTTTCATGTAAATATTTTATTTATTTTATGTATACATACATAATTAAAAATATTTTTTTTTCCAACTTGTCAGGATGAAGCACCTTAATGTGGTGACCGCAAAGGATGTACCCGAGGAGATGATGCACATTGCCTTGAATGATTTACCGCTTTTAGCTATGGAATACTGTTCCAAGGGAGACCTTCGAAAGGTGTGTGTGTGTGTGTGTGTGTGAGTGAGTGTGACAGAAGCCTTTTCTTTGCATCATGTCTCATGTGCCCTCTGTTGACATTTTTACTAACTCATTTCTGTTCTTTGTATTGCATCTTGTAGTTACTCAGCAAACCAGAAAATTGTTGTGGGTTAAAAGAGAGTGAGGTGTTGGCTCTACTCAATGATGTTGGTAATGTGTGTTTTTAAAACTGTTATTAGTACTTCTATTGTCGATCGCTAAGGGTGGTAAATAAAACAGCATGTTTTATATTCAACAGGTTCTGGAATCCAGTACCTCCATGAGAATAAGATCATTCACCGAGATCTCAAGCCAGAGAATATTGTGCTACAAGATATCAATGGAAAGGTATTTTCTATTCAGTAGTTTGATTCTTGTTATGTAGACATACTTTTTCCAACCAAAAGTTTTTTGATGTTTATGCAGCTCGTCCACAAGATAATCGACCTTGGCTATGCCAAAGACCTAGACCAGGGGAGCCTATGTACTTCATTTGTGGGGACTTTACAATATCTGGTATGTCTTTGCATTCATCAGCGATATGAAAAGGCAATTATCACAATAAGTCAGCATACACTATCATTTGAAAGTTTGGGGTCAGTACGAAGTTTTTGTTGTTGTTGTTGAAATTAATGAATATTTTTCTTTAGTAATGATGCATTAAATGAATGGTTCACACACGCATTAAATTGCTGTAATCATTTACTCACCCTCCACTTGTTTATTTTGATGAATATTGGTAACATTAGTTGACAGTAGTCATAGACCTCCATAGTGTTTTTTTCCATTCTATGGAAGTTAGTGGCTACTGTCAACTTGAGGTTGAGTAAATGATGACAGAATTTTTGTATTTTTGGGTGAACCATCCCTTTAAATTCAACAAAAGTGACAGTAAAAACATTTATAATGTTACAACAAAAAAAGTATATTTTATATACCTGCTGTTCTGTTTAACTTTCTATTCATCGAAGAATCCAGAAAAAATGTATTATGGTTTCTACAAAAATGCTAAGCAGAACAATTGTTTTCAACATTGATAATAATAAGAAATGTTTCTTAAGCACCATATCAGCATATTAGAATGATTTCTGAAGGGTCATGTGACATCTTGTTTGTTTCAGGCTCCAGAGCTGTTTGAAGGCAAGTCGTACACAGTCACTGTGGACTATTGGAGCTTTGGCACCATGATCTTTGAGTGCTGCTGTGGATTTCGGCCATTTCTTCACAATCTCCAGCCTGTGCAGTGGTACGTGTCCTGATAACCTACATATTAATTAGGTCACAATGCTTGTATCTTACCTTTACAAGGAATACATTCAAACAGTCAAATGACAACATATTTGCTTTTTTTTTAATTATTAGGACAAGCAAAGTGCGAAACAAAGGTCCTAAGGACATAATGGCTGTAGAAGACATGAATGGCGAGGTCCGCTTTTCCACCCACCTTCCATACCCAAACAATCTGAGCAGGTAACCTTTATACAGACCAAAAGACCTTGCATTTCTTGCACCATAATTTTTGTTACTATTTTTTTTTTCTGGGTCTCTGAGTTGACTAGTTGTTTTTGGTACTGCAGGACACTACTGGAGCCTTTGGAGGGGTTGCTACAGCTGATGCTCAAGTGGGATCCAGTACAGAGGGGAGGAGGATTGAATCCAGACGCAAAGCAGCCCCAATGCTTTGCTCTTTTAGATCAAATACTGAACATGAAGGTTTGACATTGGCATTATTGCATCATTTCATTAGAATGTTACATCATTGGGCAATCAGTTTTCTTCTGTAATAATGCAAAATAGGCAAAGATGGGCAGAAAAATGAGCTGAAGCATGATTTATTTTGTAGGTTGTGCACATCTTAAACATGACTACGACCCAGGTTCACTCATTTCTGCTTAGCCCAGATGAAGGGCTTCACTCTCTGCAACAGAGGATTGAGACCGAGACCAAAATCGAACTTTTGAATCAAGAGCTTCTGCAGGAAACAGGAGTCATGTTAGATCCCAGGAAACCTGCTGCACAGTGTGTGTTAGATGGAGTAGTAAGTATTTTTTGGCTTCTTGAATGTGTTCTCATTCTCTAAAAGTACATTTTGGTAAATCAGCAGCAATTTATTACCCTTTTTATTTTAATTTTCAGAGAGGATGGGACAGCTACATTGTATATCTGTTTGACAAGAGTTTGACCAAGTACTCAGGACCTCTAACAGCTAGAACACTTCCTGAGAGTGTGAACTTTATCGGTAAGAATTGAATGATTAATGTGCCATTTCTATGGATAGTTTGTTCATTTAAATATGCTTGAGGGAGGTTGTACTTTCTACTTTGGATTAATGTTTATTCAGTTTTTTTTTCCAAGTTGTTTCCCAAAGAACTTTAAAGTCTCTACCCATTTCATTTTTCTGTTTAAGTGCGGGAAACCAAAACTCAGCTCCCTCTGAGTACCCTCAAAAAGGTTTGGGGTGAGGCAGTGAGCTACATTTGTGGCCTCAGAGAAGACTACAGCCGCCTCTTCCAGGGCCAACGTGCAGCCATGTACGTGCTTTATATTACCATGCTAATTAATGTATATAGCTTGTGTTTTGGGACTTTCCCTGCTCAAAATTAAATGTTTATTTCGGTTTGTGTGTCTTTAGGTTGAGCCTTCTCCGCTACAACACCAACCTTACACGATATAAGAACATGATGTTCTCCTTTTCGCAGCAGCTCAAAGCAAAGCTTTACTTTTTTAAGAGCAGCATACAGTACGACTTGGAGAAGTACAGTGATCAGATGCAGTATGGCATATGTACGTTTTATTGTGCTTAAATTCCTTGAATAGTCAAATATTGCATTAGTGATGATAATCTAAAACAACCTTTTTCTTTCTGAAGCCTCTGAAAAGATGCTGAAGGCTTGGCAGGAAAATGAAGAGAAGGCTGCTGCGTTTGTACAGGTGAAGTGGGTAAATGATATGCATTTGTTTTGAAACCTAACTGCTCATCCAAATGCGATGAGACACGGGGCAACTTTTTGAGCAATGTTGCTGAGCAGTCTTGCCATCAATGGGCAACCAGGTGAGACACAGGGCCCACGACCAATCCAGATAGAAATTTGTTGCCCATTCTTAATGGGAAAGTGCTCAAGCAACATCGCTTGGCGACATTGCCCAACTACATTGTCCCGTGTATCATCACCTTTAGTATTCTTCATGTCACATCATAGAAATGTAGTACTATATCGTTCAAATGTTTGGGGTCAGAAAGATTTTTTTCTGTGTTTTTCTTTATTTAAAGAACTCTCTTATGCTCATCAAAGCTGTATTTATTTAATTGAAATACAGTAACAGCAGTAATATTTTGAAATATTACAATTTAAAATAAAATAAATCTATTTTTGATCTACTTTAAAATGTAATTTATTCCTGTGATGGAAAATCTAAATTTTCAGCAGTCATTAATCCAGTCTTCATGATCACATGATTGTTCAGAAATCATTCTAATATGCTGCTCTTGGTGCGCAAAACATTTCATATTATGAATATTGTGAAAAGGTGTTTAATAATATAATATTTTATGGAAACTTTTTTTTCCAGGATTCTTTAATACATTTATTTGAAATAAAATTATTTTGTAACATTGTAAATGTCTTTATTGACACTAGCATCTTTGCTGATTAAAAGTTTTAATTTCTTTCAAAAACATTTTTTGAGCAGTAGTGCATGTCAATTTATTGCCATGTGGGATGGCATTGTTTTAGCAACAACTTACAGACTCTGTTTGCTTTTAAAGGTGGCAGAGATCGGCCATCTGGATGAGGAAATAATGGCTTTGCACTCAGAAATTGTTGAGCTTCAGAGAAGTCCTTATGCTCGTCGACAAGGAGACGTCATGGAGCAACTGTAAGTTAATTCTTTCAGTGATGCTGTGTAAACTTTCTGAGCATAGATGCCTCTACCATCTTGAACCTTTTGTATTGAAATCATGTCTCATCACAGGCAAGAAAGAGCAATTGAACTCTACAGACAATTGAAGGCAAAATGCAAAAGTAAGTGCAATCCCGTCTTGCATGCTCATAAGCAGAGTTGGGTATAACGCGTTACTGTAATCTAATGATTTTTTCTGGTAACGCAGTAATGTAATGCATTACATTTTAAATTTGTGTAATTTGATTAAAGTTACTAAAGTCAATATAATTACGTTACAATTACAATTACGTTATGTTACAAATGTAGTGTTATAAAGAAGAAGTCATATAGTCAATAAAGAAGAAAAAAAATGTATATGCCTTTTAAAATCACGTTTTGCGCGGGTTCGACGGAGGCACCAGCTCGATCACTTGCATTTTTTCCTGATAACAGCGAAAAGAACTTCAAATGCTCCACCATTTTTGATCATACATATAAGTGTAATACATCATTTGAATCTGTGAAGTGTCTACTTTTATTTGTGTACACTCACAATATCAACAAAAGATTGTGCTTTTGTAAAATAAAGAAAATAAACCGGTTGCGCTTTCAGCCGTCTCAGACTCCGCGAACTTCTTTCTGAAACGCATCACTAAAATGAACCAAAACTCAGCGAATACTTCACACACAGACATGAGAAACATTGAGCTTGAAGTGTCTAGTTTTAAAGGGGTGGTTCACTGTTTTTTTTTTTCCTAGGCTTGATTGTGTTTATGGGGTGCGGTATAACATGTGTAAATGCTTATTTTTTTTTAAAACGTATTATTTTTCACATAATTTACCTTTATTCCACACTGCTCTGTCCCTTCTCTGAGAAAGGGGCTGATCATTTCCTTCTTTTATGAAGCCCCTCCCTCAGAAATAGGCGATGG
>NW_015505860.1:116219-123859 GCF_001515645.1 Sinocyclocheilus grahami
CATGTTTAACGCTTCTCATAGCTATGTGAAAATAAGTGTATAAATGGAACAGAGCTGAGCTGATGATCTGAATGAGAGAGGGAGAGAGAGAGATGCAGAGCGTGTGCAGAGCAGGGGGACGCGAGGAACAATATTGAGAACCGCTGCTTTGGAACATTTTGAAACTTGTGAATCCATTAGAATAGTTTAGACAGAATCGCGATTCATATATGAATAGATTTTTACATGCACTTCTAGTTTTCTCTTCCTCTTCTCTAAAGCAGCACAGCATGGCCTCGCCCCCTTTGCTGCCTTTTACCGAGGGCGGGGTTTATCTGGGTTTGTGATGTCACATACCCGGGAAGTAACTTGTTGTAGTCCCTACCAGCCGTTTTTGTAGGCATTAAACTGCCAGAATTTTAAAAGATGATATCTCCGTTTGCATTAAACTTTCAGCTTCGTAGCTTTGCAGATATTGTTTATGCTCAGACAGCAACATTAGACACTAACTAACGTTAATCAACCACCCCTTTAAATGAAGTAAGTCTTATCTAAAACTTTTCTCTGAAGTAATCCGTATGAAACCAACGCGAGGTCCAGTCTTTCCCGTCTGAGTTCATTATCTGTAATGTCATCACGCCCATGCGCAGCGCGTGCAATTCATACGGTAATCATCCACGTGAGACGCGTGAACCTGTAAACGTCCACATCACCTCTGTAAACAAAGAAGCTAGATTCATTTTTAGCATTCAAATATGCATTGTATGTTCATCAATACTGTTCTCAAATGTTATCAGAACTGTTTTCAATTTATTAAGGTTTTTTCTGTCTTTAATACTCACACAGTTAAGCCAGCATACACGTATACACTGCAAAATCCCCAGAGTTAAATCAACTCTGCTCAGAGTACATATTGTCCCAATCTACAGAGTGTTAAAGTAACACTGAAGCAGAGTTACCACTGTTAAGGATTATGTGATATGTTTTCATGTCTAAAAGCCCGAGCAGTAGTTGTTCATCTTCAACATTGTTAACAGCGGGTTTTCTTTACTAATGCTCACTCATCAATTAATTAATTGCTTAGGCAGGTTTATACTAAGAATGCTACGTTTTAGAAATTGATTAAATCTTCGTCAAGTTGCTGTTTTCATACCTTTGTAATATTTTTCAGTCAATATTAAATTACTGAAACAACTACAATTTTCACTTTGAAGTGTATTGTTTTTTTTAGGTTTAATATGTTTTCAAAGTAACTTGAAAGTAAAGTAATTAGTAATCTGATTACTTTTTACATGTAGTAATCAGTAATGTAATCAAATTACAATTTTCAAGTAGTAATAAGTAATTTGTAATCAATTACTTTTTTTGAGTAATTTACCCAACACTGCTCATAAGTTAATGAAATTTGCCCCATGTCCCATTCCATGTACTTGGATTATTTATCTGTGTTGGCAAAATTTCCTTACATATTCTTACTGTTAAATGAATTACGAGGGTCAGTATATAGTGTTCTTCATTTCCCCTAGTGCCAGACCCCCAGCACGGCTACAGTGACAGTTCTGAGATGGTGAAGGTTATTGTACAGACTGTCCAGAATCAGGACCGGGTACTGAGGGATCTATATGCACACCTCAGGTAAACAGCTTTTGAAACCATCCAATTCACAATAAAAGAGGATTGTAATGATTCAAGTTTTACTGTTCAACCTGCGACTAGTTAATAAATGAATGTTAGATTGCATTTTATGGATGAAATCTAGAATCGCTGTTGTGTCTTATTTGCAGTAAAATCCTTCTGAGTAAGCAGAAGATCATCGACCTCTTCCCTAAAATCGAGAGAACACTGGAGAGCATTAAGGAGGCAGACACCACTGTCATGCAGATGCAGATCAAGAGACAGAGAGAGTTCTGGCACTTACTGAAGATTGCCTGTGTGAGTCACATGCTTCTAATGTCTCAGGGCCAGATATGCTCATAATATCACATAATCATGGACTTTCCATCATTATAGTTTAGTGTGCATTAGGGGTGGGCGTTATGACCATTATCTGATCATTCCATCTATTTGGAACTTGATGGACATGAACCAAAAGACCAAATGACTTAAACTACTGCTCAAAAGAGTCAGAATTTTTTAAGGATGCATTAAGTTGATCAAAAGGGACAGACTTTTACATAGTTACAGGAGATTTCTATTTCAAAATAAATGCTGCTCTTTTGAACTTTTTATTTATCGAAGAATCCTGAAAAATGTATTATGATTAAGAAATGTTTCTTGGGCACCAAATCAGCACAATAGAATGATTTTTGAAGGATCAGGTGACACCGAAGACTGGAGTAATGGCTGCTGCAAATTCAGCTTAGTTATTACAAGAATAAATGACATTTTAAAATTAATTTAAAAAGAAAGCTGTTATTTTAAACTCTCAAAATATTTCACAATATTGCTTTTTTACTGCATTTTTGTATCAAATAAATGCAGCCTTGGTGAACATAAGAGATTTTTCAAAAAATATTTGTAACCCTAAACTTTTAAACGATAGTGTAAAATTATTCATAAATAAATACAGTAAAAATTGTTGGAAGTTAAGTAACAAGTTAAAAACTCAAAGCAAAACTAATACCATCAAATGAATACTTCTGACTTAAAATTCTGATTGGTTGAGCTACATTCACAGCATTTCTAAAATGGCTCTATATATATTTTTTTAACTTAAAGGGATAGTTCACCCAAAAAGGAAAATTCTGTCATTAATTACTCACCCTCATGTCGTTCCAAACCCGTAAGACCTTCGTTCATCTTCGGAACACGAATTAAGATATTTTTGATGAAATGTGAGAGCTCTCAGACCCTGCATAGACAGCAACGCAACTGTAATGTTCCCAGGTCCAGAAACGTAGTAAATACATCGGTAAAACAGTCCATGTGACATCAGTGGCTCAACTTCAGTTTTGCGAAGCTACGAGAATACTTTTGAGCGCAAAGAAAACAAAAATAACATATTTATTCAACAATTCTTCTCCCCCGAGTTACGTCTTCCGAAGGTCTTACGGGTTTGGAACGACATGAGGGTGAGTAATTAATGACAGAATTTTCATTTTGGGGTGAACTAACCCTTTAAGCAACAATTGTAATCGAATGTGTTTGTGTTTAGGCACAGAACACCACACGAAGCTCTGTGAGTCAGAGTGGAGAGATGCCCTCCTCGCTGTCAACATGGAACCAGACTCAAGCCCAGTGCTCCTCTCGCCTCCCCATGTCCCTGCAAGTGCCGGACGAGGGGTAAATTTCTCTTCCAAGACTTAGTGAGCGGCCTACTAGAAGTGACCTCCTAGGTTTCAAAACACTGTGGCTTTCAGTAGTTGATCAACAAAGTAATCACAAGGGTTTGTTTTTCATGCTGCTGTTTGTTTTCAGAGATTCAGTCAATCATTTACTCGAGGAGAACCAGCGCTATTTGAGTCAGCTTACCAGTTTACTGCAAGAAACCACTGAAGAGAAATCAGAGAGCATCATGGTAAGCGCTTTTTGTAGGTTTATTATGAAATTCATAGAAATTCTGTATATGATCATGACTGCACATATTTGCTGCAGTAACACTTGCTGCTTTTTTCTTTCACATAGGCTCAAGACTGGAGCTGGACTAAATATGAATCCCTGGTTGCTAAATCACAGCGTTTGTAGAGTTTTGGTGAACTCTGTAACAAAGTAACAAGTCATTCTTTTAAATACATTTATTCATCATCACTGGATGAGGGTTGTGTTGACTTGTATGATTTGTTAATTATAAAGTAACTTCTTTGTCAGTATCTGAATTCATTTAAAATCACATTTTGCAGTCGCGTAGCAACTCTATATATTTTGAGCATGCATTTTTAATTGACACAGAACCGTCAACATGGAACCAGACTCAAGCCCAGTGCTCCTCTCGCCTCCCCATGTCCCTGCAAGTGCCGGACGAGGGGTAAATTTCTCTTCCAAGACTTAGTGAGCGGCCTACTAGAAGTGACCTCCTAGGTTTCAAAACACTGTGGCTTTCAGTAGTTGATCAACAAAGTAATCACAAGGGTTTGTTTTTCATGCTGCTGTTTGTTTTCAGAGATTCAGTCAATCATTTACTCGAGGAGAACCAGCGCTATTTGAGTCAGCTTACCAGTTTACTGCAAGAAACCACTGAAGAGAAATCAGAGAGCATCATGGTAAGCGCTTTTTGTAGGTTTATTATGAAATTCATAGAAATTCTGTATATGATCATGACTGCACATATTTGCTGCAGTAACACTTGCTGCTTTTTTCTTTCACATAGGCTCAAGACTGGAGCTGGACTAAATATGAATCCCTGGTTGCTAAATCACAGCGTTTGTAGAGTTTTGGTGAACTCTGTAACAAAGTAACAAGTCATTCTTTTAAATACATTTATTCATCATCACTGGATGAGGGTTGTGTTGACTTGTATGATTTGTTAATTATAAAGTAACTTCTTTGTCAGTATCTGAATTCATTTAAAATCACATTTTGCAGTCGCGTAGCAACTCTATATATTTTGAGCATGCATTTTTAATTGACACAGAACCAAGAACATGCAAACAAAATTCAGGCAATGTAACTCTAGAAATGTATTTATTTACATACTTTATAGTTCACTGTATGGGCTGATTGTACTTTCATGTTAGGTGGTCGAGTTTTTTTTTTTCATTTTTATTATTATTAAATATGGTAATTCAGCATCTGCACTTTAAAGGGTCACTGTGAATGTTCAGAAAGTTGTGATGTCTGGCAATGAAATTGGTCATGTTCAACTAATGCACTTCAATTTCCCTTTTTGAAATATTAAGAATTCTGTGAGGCCCCCAGTACAGGTTTACAACAGACCGATTGAAAGGTAGAACAGTGTTGAGGATGATAAAAGCGTAACTCTTTAGTCATGGGTCACATGAAAATGTGTTTGGTCAAACATATACCAACACAGCCTTTTTTAAATTTTGGATTTGGCAGTGATGGTGATGGCAACAGACGTCTTCATGTCAGGTAATAGCGGCTAAGAAAGAATGTGATCATTCATCAGTGGGCAAATTATAATCAATGAATTTCATCAGTTCAGTCATGTTATTCACACTTTCAACCATGGTTTTGTCCAGAGATGATCAGCATCACAGAAGAGTGCGTCACAAACTTGTATAAGATTTTGCATATTATATTTTGTTTGTTTTGTTGGATTATTATCTGAGGATATTTCAGACATGGGTTAAAAGCATCTTATGAAAGAACACTTAGGTTTTCACGTGTTTACTCTATACATGACAAATAAAATAATTAAAGTGATATCCATTATGTTATCTGTGTGGTGTGAAAAGACTTTCTTCTAACCACAATAATCAGATGGAGGTCTTTACAAGTAATTCATTGCAACTAGAAAGAAGTTTTTGCAAATGTTTTGTGAAATGTTCAAATTAGTTTATTTTAAGAGCCACAATTTTCTTCAAAAGATCTCACACAGCACAGGATGGGTAACATCATTTTCATGTCCTGAAGCAAATGGCAGCGCAAGCCAAGTGTCAAAATATTGACTGCAGTGTTATGATTAGACCAACCACAAATCAGTATGAAAATGCATGTAAAAAAGCCATTCATCATGCAAATAGGTATTACATTTGACGAGTTGAAATGCTTTTAGTGCCACTGTAATAGAGAAATTCTCACATTTAAAAATGTGAATGTTACATTTAGAAAATTTGTAATTACGAAATAAAACCTAAAATGCTTTGCACACCTAAATGATCATCATAAAGTTTACATTTAGCCGAGAAGAGGTCAAATTATGTAAGTGTAAGGTATTTCGTTAAGTGCTCGCTGAGCTTTTCATTATATTTTACCAAGTATATAGTGGTTGTGTTTATTGAGGACTTTTATTTTGAAATAACGAAGTGTTTGAAGTGGATCATACTGTATACATGCCGCCTTCCAATAAATAGACCAAGTTGTGTGGCAAGTCATACAGTTCGACAGGTAAGTATCATATTATGTGCACCTTTCAGTTATTATATCTTTTCGGTATTCTTTATGTATTTTATTTCTTTAGGTTTGATACGGTGAAATATTAAATGATTGAATTTCTGAAATGACAGTGGTTACCTAACGTCCTACTTAACGGCAAGCTGTTGCGTCCAGCTAACTTAATAAAAAAACAGTAGTATTTAAATGGAAATTGACTTTTGACCTTTGCAGGTCTATTCGTCCACCACCACACCGCTCCTCCACCTTAAAATAATGGCAGCATCTCAGAAATGTCTTGGAAAAGGTAAGAAATCATTATGAGACACCAAAACGATGCAATTTAGAGCAGCATGGTTTTTAGTTTATTGTAGATTCCGTGACTGAGCAGGACTGTGTGACTACTATCTACTATTTACTCAACATCTACTCTATCATCTTAAGTGACGTCTTTAAACATGTGCAGATCTGTCTTTGTTATGTTAGGAAACGGGGAGTGTCATTCTTATTTCATTGTTCACAAGAATGTGTACGAAGTGTGAACACTTGACAATGACAAGTGATATAACAGTTATGGGCTCAGGTGTGTTTAGTGCTGACGACATTATGACACTGCACTTTAAATCACTGCATATTAGCAGAGATATTTATGACTGTGGATTCCATACAAGTGCTGCGCCATGCGCTCCTGGAATCAGCTCTGACACAGATTGCAGTCATTGGAGTTATTCCTGATTTGCTGTACGTTTTGAACAGGTGTAACTTTTAAAATATGCATGTTTTGTCTGTATATATTCCACACAAGAGACTTAACTTTTAGTTAGTAGAGACTAATAATTTTAATATGAAAATGTAATGCATAATGACAACATCATGTGCAATGCTCTTGTCAACTCTAAAAACCTGCTTATATTTGAAAAGACATTTTGGATAATTAGAAACATGCAAGTGACATTACTATACATTGACGTCATTGCAGAAATGGGCAGATCAGGTCTAACATATATATTTTTTTAATTGTGCAACAGGAAGCCCTGCTCCTAGCCCTGTGCCAAAGGACCATATACGGCTTTACAGCATGAGATTCTGCCCTTTTGCCCAACGGACAAGATTGGTGCTCAATGCCAAGAGAATTAAGTGAGTATAAACGCTAATTGGCATTAGTGAGTTATTTGAGGAGAAGTTGGGTATGAAGGTTTTCTGTTGTGCTGAGGGTGTCCATGACATTGCATCAATAAAATCATTTTGAAAATGTTTGGAAAACATTGTTTCTGCTTTGACTGAAAAGAAAAGCCCCTATGAATAATTTTGTCCTAGACATGACATTGTCAACATCAATTTGAAGAATAAGCCTGATTGGTATTTGGAGAAGAATCCTCTTGGTTTAGTGCCAACGCTGGAGACCCAGAGTGGTCAGGTGATATACGAGTCACCAATCACCTGCGAATACCTGTGTAGCGTCTGGACCACTCCAACACACAATATATATTTTGTTAGCTAGATTTCACAAATACTTTGTAACACCCCAGGACGCCGAACAAGACCCTGGTTGATGAGGTCTATCCTGAGAAAAAACTGCTCCCATCTGACCCGTTTGAGAGAGCCCAACAGAAAATGCTGTTGGAGCATTTCTCAAAGGTATTTCCCAACTCACTTCCATATTATATATA
>NW_015505860.1:124049-140401 GCF_001515645.1 Sinocyclocheilus grahami
TCCCCACTCTCTCACATATTATATATATATATATATATATATATATATATATATATATATGTAGTCTTTCTAGATTGAATGAATTGAACGTTTTCATCAATATGAATGGATGTTCTTTTCAGGTGACTCCCTACTTCTATAAGATCCCTGTTGGCAAGACAAAAGGAGAAGATGTGTCTGCATTTGAAGCAGAACTTAAAGAGAAACTCGCCCAATTTAATGAGGTTGGTTGAAATACCGATAATATTATAATTGAGTGGAATAAAGATCCAATATTGGATTTCTGATGTTAGACGGATGTAAGGAGATACTTTTCCTGTATAAACTCCTGCTTTCTCTATGTTTGTCAGACCCTTGTCAACAAGAAGACCAAGTTTTTTGGAGGAGATTCAATAACAATGATTGACTACATGATGTGGCCATGGTATGAAAGGATGGAGATGATGGACCTGAAGCAGTATGTTTTTATCTTGGTTTTATCACATTTATAGGGTGACCAGATTTCTCATGGTTCAATACGGGACGGGACGGTGTGTGTGTGTGTGTGTGTGTGTGGGTGGGGGTGATATATAACCACGATATGAGAAATTTTATTTCATGATATCTAAAATTACACACACACATATATATATATATATATATATATACACACACACACACACACCACACGTAAATAATTATTTATTATATAAAATTAAAGAAGCAAATTACAAACCATAGACAAATACAATAGATACAAATTAAATATATAACACTATAATATATACTATATTTATAATAGTGTTATAAATATATAACACTAGACTAAATAACACTTCTAACACTTGCTCTGATCACCCAGTCATAAAGAAATTTGTAAATACGGGACAAAACATGATTTTTTCAAAATAAGTCGGGACACTAAAAATAGATCTGAAATACGGGACTGTCCCGAGAAAAACGGGACGTCTGGTCACCCTACACATTTATTAATAGAGAGAGACAGAGAGCCTATAATAGATGATGGTTATGACAGCAAAGTAAACAAATGCAGGCATTTTACAAAATGGAAAAATAAGACATTAATTAAAAAAAAGACAAAGGTATTTTTCTCAATAAAAATGTTTTACACAAAAAAAATGAGTATTACATTTAAATTGTTTAAACTAAAGAAGATACTCAAAATCAGTTAGTGGATTAAAAAAAATGGTATCAAATTAAATTAGACTCGTGCGAATGATTTCTTTGAATATTAACACTCTTTCTTCATAATTTCCAGCTGCTTGGACGGCACTCCTCAGCTGAAGAAGTGGACTAAACACATGCTGGAGGATCCTGCTGTACAAGCCACAATGTTTAGCACAGACACCTACAAGGTGTTCTACAAGTCCTACATGGAAGGAACCCCCGATTATGATTATGGTTTATAGGATAAATCATTGTTCTCTGGTAAATCACACCTCTGTTGCCTGTCTGTTTTAACAGAAAACGTTTCAGATGGTATGTTAATATCCGTCCATCTTTTATACTGTGATCCTGATTAATATAAGAAGAGGATTTAATGCCTGATACATCATTCTTTATGTCCCTTTGACTTGTGGTTTTTATAGCAAAAACATAAATCTAAACCTTTGATCTTAAAATCTTATATAACTGGTAGGGTTATAGTGCATGAGTGATTTTTTTAATTTTTTTTAAACCAATTATATGCATGAAATAAATTTAAATAATAATGAAACAAAAAACTTTCTGGAGTTCATTCAATAGATGAAATATTCTACACATTATATATAATTTTATTTTTGACTATTCCAATTTCAGACCAGCTTCATTCTTTGATGGCCTGTAAGGAGATTTTCCAGTGTAACTGCTGTAGTTATTATACTGGAATATAAATACACTATGCCAACTGCAGGTGCTGTCCCCTGCTCAAGGGTTAAGGTTCTCATTATCACACCTCTCTGGGATTTAACGTGCAGTGTTTGCATTAATGACCCTAATAAAATAAAACTCACCCTCGAGGTGTTCTAAACCTATATGAGTTTTTTTCTTCTGTTAAAGCAGAAGGAGATCTTTTGAAGAATGTGTGTAACAGACTTAAATAGTATGAAAAAACCTCTGATAGTCAATGGCTACCATCCACTATTTGGTTACTAATATTGTTCCAAATATTTTCTTCTGTGTTCAAAAGAAGAAAGTAACTAAACATCTGAGGGGTTTTTTTCTGCAGCAGTCAAAGTTGATTATAAAAGGCAGTAAAGGGGTTAAGTGTGACTTTGCACAACAGAAGCTTTGAGAAGTCAATGTCATAACCTATGACCAAGTGACCCCTCCCCCCCTTTTTTTCTCCAGAAAGGTCTACATACTGACAAATTGGAAAGCTGACTCATTCTGCAGCTGTAGAACTGGAAAAGAAACCTTTGTATGACTTTGCAAGACGCCCACACTAACTACAGAAACATAAACCGAGCATTATGTGGAAACAAATGAATAGATTATAGATTATTTAATAAGATGTTGTACTTGACTTGTTAAATACAGATAAGATAAAAAGTCATTACACAATCCAGAAATCAGCTGTCAACTCTTAGGTCTGCAATAAGATACAAACTATATTAGTCATGGCTATTGGTGCTGTTAGGCAAGGATTAAAAAATGGTTAATAAAGTAAAGTGGCCAGATTTCTGAAATAGAAACTGGGGGGGTTCCATACACTATTATTATAATGAATAATTATT
This sequence comes from Sinocyclocheilus grahami, assembly GCF_001515645.1. Lineage (NCBI taxonomy): Eukaryota > Metazoa > Chordata > Actinopteri > Cypriniformes > Cyprinidae > Sinocyclocheilus > Sinocyclocheilus grahami. Next base: position 126,767 of record NW_015505860.1, read on the forward strand.
GTGATGTTTGCAGGTCAAACTGTCCCCAACTGGTTTTGTAACAATTTACCAGTATACTATTCAAAATATTAATGCTGCAAATAGCAAACAGATCAAAACAATAATATAACAAAATGACTTTACAACGAAAACTAAGTAAATAGTATGAAACCACATTTCATTTCATAAACAGTAATATCTTTAATTCACTTTTCAAGTTTTTATTTATGTTTGCTTTTGGAGGATGTTGGTCGGGTTTTTGCTGTGCATTTGCGGGGTGTTTTAACTGGGACTGTTAACAAATATGAATATTAACTGTATAATAAATATTTAAAGTATTAAGAACACACACTGTTTTTAAATCGTTATTTTATTAAGCAGATTTGTTTAGTTGTATCCTTCCGCTAGAAGATAAAGTCCCTGGCAGAACAACTATGCAAACAACCAACAAAAAAAACGATCCGTTGTAAGAGTCGCGCAGTGATATGGGGAATATATGTGTTCGGCAACATTGATGTTACTATTTTGGTCCGGTATGACCATAGTTGATTGTACAGGAAACATGACACGGCAAAATCAGAGAAATGTACAGTAAATCAGCACATCTGGAGATAATAACAGACCTCTGAGCAGTCTTTTATAGTCGTTAAATAGTTGTAAAATTGGTATAGCCTACGCTTCAAAAGCTTAGCATGATGAAAAGTAACTAAGAATCTTTTATTAAACGTAGTGAACTAGTTTTGAAGAAGAGTTTTATTTTGAAAGTTACATGGGTGTAAGTATGTAGGAGGAGTCATTATCTTCTGCCACACCTATTATTCCATAAAAACTCAACTTTTCAACTAACGTCAACTTCAGTCAGGTCAGCAGGTCAGCAGGTAAGCAAATAAGCAAATCCTGGATGAATTTTTGTTTGCTTTTAGTAAAACATATTAAGCATCTATGATAGCCTTGAATTGGTTGTATTTTGCCTTTCTTGCCTCCGTGCGCATTATGTAACATCTTTCAATTCTTATCTATAAAACGCCCAAGTTTGTGTAGTCACCATCAAATGTTTTATTTAGGTGAACACTGATCACTATAATGGCTCCATCTCCAAAATGCCAAGGAAAAGGTAAGAGAAAGCAAGGAAATTAGACTCGCTCACAAAGCTTCCTATGTTTGATCGATAACTTGTAAATGGAAAAGCATTCATTAAAAACATCCAGATATGAATTCACGTTAATCTGCATATGTTCAACGAGTTTCATTACCAACCCGTAAGAATCTTTTATTAAACGTAGTGAACTAGTTTTGAAGAAGAGTTTTATTTTGAAAGTTACATGGGTGTAAGTATGTAGGAGGAGTCATTATCTTCTGCCACACCTATTCTTCCATAAAAACTCAACTTTTCAACTAACGTCAACTTCAGTCAGGTCAGCAGGTCAGCAGGTTCAGCAGGTAAGCAAATAAGCAAATCCTGGATGAATTTTTGTTTGCTTTTAGTAAAACATATTAAGCATCTATGATAGCCTTGAATTGGTTGTATTTTTGCCTTTCTTGCCTCCGTGCGCATTATGTAACATCTTTCAATTCTTATCTATAAAACGCCCAAGTTTGTGTAGTCACCATCAAATGTTTTATTAGGTGAACACTGATCACTATAATGGCTCCATCTCCAAAATGCCAAGGAAAAGGTAAGAGAAAGCAAGGAAATTAGACTCGCTCACAAAGCTTACTTTGTTTGATCTATAACTTGTAAATGGAAAAGCATTCATTAAAAACATCCAGATATGAATTCACGTTAATCTGCATATGTTCAACGAGTTTCATTACCAACCCGGTTGCATGAAAACTCTCCCAGATGTTATCAAGCCATGACGTTGCGTAATCATTGTTAAAAATGTATTTCTGATCAAATAAATTTATTAGCTCTTACAATTTAATTCAGAAACGGTTAAGAACCTGGACTTAGTGGCCCACATTATTTTACTGATGAAATTCCATGCATATTATGTAAATAACTTTTTCATATGCATGTACATATTTACATTATTGTGTCCCATGTGTTTCACTTTTGTAACAGCATGTCCTGCTCCTGGACCAGTGCCAAATGGTCTTATTCGGCTCTACAGCATGAGATTTTGTCCATTTGCTCAGAGAGCAAGACTGGTGCTCACTGCCAAGGGAGTTAAGTGAGTGCTAATGTTGACCTGCTGTGCAGTATTGGGTTAGATGGAGTGTTGAGGTGTGCCTAATGTGTACGTATGATATTTAGAGCGTAAATTAGATTTGAGTTTCTTAATTAACATTTTCTGTTTTGGTTGTGAGGAAAATCTTTTAAATATCTATCCACTAACCAATTTAGATTTTATAATTTAGATTTTATATTCCTTTTACATAGACATGAAATTATCAACATCAATTTGAAGGATAAGCCTGATTGGTTTCTAGAGAAGAATCCTTCAGGGACAGTGCCAGTATTGGAAACCTCAAGTGGTCAGGTGATATATGAGTCACCAATCACCTGCGAATACCTGGAAGAGGCCTACCCTGAGAAGAAACTGCTCCCATCCGACCCGTTTGAGAGAGCCCAACAGAAAATGCTGCTGGATCATTATTCAAAGGTAGGCAGTTGGCCATTTTAAAACATGTACCTTATAAAGCATCTGCCAGTAGAACTGCTGATTTTAATTAAGCTTCTCCATCCGAAATCTCACTGTAATCAGGACATAGAATATAGAAATGTACTCTTTATCCATACAGTTCCTAAATAATCTGAAAGTCTTGGTATCATCTTTTTATTATCAGTTAAGGAAACTACCATAACCACTCAGGAGCATTGTTGATGTATAATCATATTAATGATTTGAATTTCTTTGTTTTTTTTAATTAAGTACATTTAAGCATACATTTATGGAAATTCATCCTCATTTCAGGTGATTCCATACTTCTATAAGATCTCTATGGGCAAGAAAAGAGGAGAAGACGTCTCAGCAGCTGAAGTTGAATTTAAAGATAAAGTCTCCCAACTAAATGAGGTGGGCTGAAATTCCTACACTTTCTGAAAATATATCATAATTTATTTATTTATTTTATTTTATTTTATTTTACAGTATCTGGCAAAAAAAAAGACCAAATATTTTGGGGGCAATTCAATCACAATGATTGACTACTTGATCTGGCCATGGTTTGAGAGGGCAGAGATGATGGGCGTAAAGCAGTAAGTTTGTTTGTTTTATTAGTACATATATGCAATATATAATGAATGTATGATAAAATTGCACACATTTTACCCAACAGCAGGAGGAGTAAATAGAGGTTAAGTTAAACAGATATGCAAACAGTGATGAATGACTGAGATTAGTAAAGGTAGGGCTCTGGTTCCAGCTGAGTTGAAAAGCACTTTGGTTCAGTGAACCTTGTGCACACAAGTACTTGTCTTCACAAGTAAACTTCTTGTGAATGCAACCATGTCTTTTGTATATATTTCTCCAAAGGATATAACTTGCTTGTAAACCTAATAGTTCCATATCTGTATTCGTGTTTCAGTTGTTTGGCCAACACTCCTGAGTTAAGGAAGTGGATTGAATGCATGTTCGAGGATCCAGTGGTCAAAGCCACCATGTTCAGCACAGAGGATCACAAGGTGTTCTTCAACAGCTATATGGATGGAAACCCTAATTATGATCACGGTTTATAGAGTAAAACAGGATGATATCTGTCCATCTGTATGTGTAGATTTTTTATCATTACTATTTTCTTAGTCTAAGTGTTTTTATACTGAATTTACAGCAAATTTAGCTTTTAAGCCTTAGACCTTAGAGTAGATCCCAGAGGGCCATGTAAAAAAAAAAAAAAAGAGGCTACAATAGGTATATTAACATGTTTGTCATTTATACATGAATATAAATAAACCAAATGTACAAACCATAAACATTATGGACAAAACATGTATGCTTGTCTTTATTATTCCTTTATCGTTCCTGTAGCTCAAGCAGAAGCTATAGTTTGGTGCTAGCAATGCCACGGTCAGAGGTTCAATTCCCAGGGAAAGCAAGAGCTTGTCAAATGTATATGTGTACCTTTGCATATAAGTGTAAAGCCCTATATCTATGACCAGTTTTCTCTTTGGTTGAAAGTGAAATGCTACTGAACCATGCGGTGCATATCGTGGGGTTGCACAGCATGGCTTTCTAGGAGGGGAAACTGCATACATGTTTGTTTAGTGCATTTCTGATTAAACAAAATCCAAGACAAAGAGTAAAACCAGTGCATTGTACAGGAAAGATAAAAAGGCCCTTTCAAACCTGTGAAACAGCTTCTGCTTGGGCCTGTACATGTCACTGTGCACCATTTCTTTAGATGTGCTTGCTGCTCATACTTCGTTTAGGCATTTCAACAATCCCTTATGTTGGCACAAGATCAAAACTGATAATACTGCTAAATACTCTGATAATGTTACAGAATGATATCCTTAACATGATATTACATCATTTACAATAACTTCATGGTTCAAAGATCCTGAATCAGCTGCCAGAATGATGATGAATAGCAAGTGGGTGTTTTTTCAACCATGGGCACTTTTGGCCCAGTGGAAAAATACAATTCCTTAAAATCCTATTATTTTATAGCAGCAATGTCATTTCACTCCCATCTCTAATTATGTATTGTTTGTTAACATTCTGTGGTGGAAATTACATTTAAACTTTTGAAAATCTTTGTCTTGCCAAGGACAATTTCACAGCAAGCATTTTAGATATTTTAAATACACACTTGTTTTCACTTTTTGCCTAATTTAACAGAATTACAGCTTGAAGTGATGCATGATAAAATAACTGTTCTTAAGTGATACTTAACTTGATTTTCTTAACACATTACATCTTATTTCAACTCCAGAATGCTCAACACTGACACTTTTGCTATTAAACTTGATTCTTATTATTATTACAATTAGACGCAAAGTTTGTTTATTGTCATGAATATGACACCGAAACTAAGGAGAAGTTGTAATGTGTACAAATTTATATAGAGTTACAGTTTATTCATTTTGGCAAAATAAATATTGAAATGGTTTGTGTATAATTCACTCTTTGTTGTGATAATTTAAAAATTTAAAGATTAATATTTTTTATGATGGATTTTATATTTGAAGATTGAAAGTCTCAGTCTGGGACAAGAGTAAAAAGAAAAAAGAGAGAAAAAGATATATATAAAAAGCATTAGAAAAAAAATGCCCATAGTTGAAGAAACACCCAAATATCATCATAGCATCAGTAACAGTCAGTGCTAAACATGTCGTTTACATTTAAGGTGCAAAACGTCATTATGTAATTAGTCTGTAGAAATCCCCTGCACTCAAAGTGAGGTCGGTGAGTAAGTCTACGTCTGGTCTGCTAAGCTAATGTCTCACATAACCGTTAGACAAGTGTGGGGTATATTCTTGAACAAGCACAGAGGTATTTCTGACCATCTCTTGAAAATGCTCTTCCATTTTGGCATATACATGCCTCTGCAACACAAGAGGCCTAAACAGGTTTATCGGCTCTGCAGTACGGATTATTTTGGGAACCAGAATTTCAGACGGGATGCGAGGGTTCCCGACAACAATGTGATAGAGTCTCTTTTCCTCCATGCTTTGCTGAAGGAAGCCGAGTAGATCTCGTAATCTGTGATCGAGATTCTGTGGTTGCCACGTCGCAGGACGTTTACTCAACAACAGATGCAAAAGCGCCGTCTTTATATGGTAATTAGAAAAGGCGCTTCTCCCAGTCAAAGCTGTCTGTTTTTTGTGCAAGAAAGAAACTATCTGAAGACAGTGAACATGACACGAATTTGTAGGAAGTTGTTTTGCTAGATGTTTAAGCAGGTTCTTTTCATAAACAGTTAGTGAGAGTTTCCAGTGAGTGTCTGAGGAGTTGCTAATGTCAGATGGGAAATGAGAGATGAGGTAAGCAGCCGTGTCCTCAAACTGAACAGCAGGGGTAACGTTAAGAACGACAGTCTTTCCAGATCTAAATCTGATTTTCAGGGCTCCAGGGAAGTCCAGGTTCCGAAACCCCAGCTCAAAATCGTATTTATGAGAGATCTGGCCCCATGCTTTGCTCACCGAGATCTGGAACCATGTCATGATCTGATCTTTCGACAAATATGAGGTGTTTTTTGCACAGAGGAGCTCCACCAAAGTGTGATCCTCAAGCTTTTCACACTCATTTCTGTTGTGAAGCAGACAAAGCATATCATCACCGAGATTGGTTGAGGCACAAAGACAGTCTGTGCCATTCCCACCTGGTTTTATTAGTTTAATCCTTCCACATCCTTGCAGTGAGTGTCTGAGGAGTTGCTAATGTCAGATGGGAAATGAGAGATGAGGTAAGCAGCCGTGTCCTCAAACTGAACAGCAGGGGTAACGTTAAGAACGACAGTCTTTCCAGACCTAAATCTGATTTTCAGGGCTCCAGGGAAGTCCAGGTTCCGAAACCCCAGCTCAAAATCGTATTTATGAGAGATCTGGCCCCATGCTTTGCCCACCGAGATCTGGAACCATGTCATGATCTGATCTTTCGACAAATATGAGGTGTTTTTTGCACAGAGGAGCTCCACCAAAGTGTGATCCTCAAGCTTTTCACACTCATTTCTGTTGTGAAGCAGACAAAGCATATCATCACCGAGATTGGTTGAGGCACAAAGACAGTCTGTGCCATTCCCACCTGGTTTTATTAGTTTAATCCTTCCACATCCTTGCAAGTCCAGTGGGATTTCAGTGGACGGGTCGCACCAGAGCTGAAACTGGAACCTGAATGGCCGTGGAGGAGCAAAAGGCACAATGAGGTCACATGTAGGAGGTTTAGACGCTCTCCAGGACTCAAACATACTGCCTATTCCAACAAAGTCCTCGACTTCCAGGTCAGAGTCTCGATCGCAAACACTTCTCAAAGCCTCAAGCAGATCATCTGCAAAGCCCTCGATAAACTCTTGCACTCTCCCACTCTCGTGGATGAAAGGATGGAAGCGGGTCTTGCAGAAGTTACTTAGGACACCTTTATCTAGGACTACAGTCTTAGCGCTGAGATATTCGGCACTGGGATCTCCAACTTCATCTTCCATGGGGTCTGGCATTTCAGTAGGGATCATATCCTGCCTGCACACCTCAATTGTGAAGAAAATGACTAGGCAGAGAGCGCTCCAAAAGTACCAACTGTAACTGTCCTGATCACCAATCAGAGCTGTTTCTGTTTGAGAGATCTCCTGTTCCAGGCGCTTCTGTTCGGCCTCCAGCTTCTCCTGGTGCTCCTTCATCCGGGTCAGGAGCTCATCATCTTCCTCAGGGATGGTGGTGTTCTCATTAGGGAAGAGCAGCGGGTGGTTGAGGATAGCGGCTACTACCACCATGCAAACCCGCGTAATAGCACCTTGCATTCTTCACTGTGAGTCTGGGAAAACACACATTTCTGGATTAATGTGAGCTTCTTGAAAGGAAACACAACTTTTACCTTTTGTGAAAACATGTCATTCTTCAGAGTAGTTATTTGTCAACTGTAATACAAATGACTGTCCTGCACTGGGGAAGGATGTCAGATAACCCAAGTTAAATGTCATAAATTACACGAAGCAGAACTGTTTCCAGATAAAATTATGCACTGAAAACAAGAGATCTTTAAAAAAAAAAATCAATATCAGGGGGAAAAAATCTGTTTAATGACTTTTTATCTCTTAACTTGAGGTCTGGGTAAAAAAATAAAAGTGGTACCATCTCTCATCTCTGTTCAAAGTATTTTGTCATTTTGCCTGAACTGAAGCTTAGGAAGGAACCTCATATAGACTGAGGATGACGTTATGTAATTGGTTTATTTATAGTGTGGCACTTGGAGTCCAAGTGATTCTTGGAATGAGGCAGATAAAATTCCATATTTACAGTATACAATCTGCAAGCTACTGGCACATTCCATGAATAAGGTACACTTTGGTATCCCATGATTTTTTTAAAGCAGAGACAAATTTTGTCAGTCGTTTCAAGTGATATTCAATTCATAGTAGTAAAAATGTAGGCCTTCTTGTCTAATTTTTTTAATCAATTGTGGCATTTATTTGGACTCTTTATACACCATGGTTAGAAGGCAAGCAAGTATCTCCTTCAGTCTCATTTTCCGCTGAACTTGTCATAACATAGAGAATAAAAAGAAAATAATAAAACGGCTCAAATTTTAATTTGATCTCAATTTTGGCTAATTTTTTAAAAAAAAATGTAGGCCCTATTTTTTTTTGTTTACAAAAAAATGGAACTATGTGGAACTGCATAGGTAAAACAACACAAAATAACAAAAAAATGTTTTCAAATAGAGCACATAATGATAGGTAGTTGACTAACAATGTTTGGGTTCCAGGAAATGTGTGGCGCTGCAAAGTTTCCAACATTCTTCAAACACTAAAGGGCGGAGTTTAGACAACAACAATTTACTCATTAAACAGAGAGAAATCTACAAATAGTTAGACACTATTACAGAAAAAACACGTGTTAACGCGTGCCTGAAATGATTCAAGTCAATGGTAAGTTTTAGCAGCAAACTGTGTAGAGGGCGCTGACGCAATAAACCAACGACAGAGCCAGAGCATCTAACAACTTCTCTTTTTAATCAACACAACTGCGCATTTTCTTTTTGACGTCTTAAGATGTTTTACAAAACTCTTGTTTTTTATTTTAATCACAGCTGTTACGGTCTCTTGTTGAATAATCTATGAAAGAGCAGATGGAACAGAATAGCTTACTGTAACCCAAGAGTTAAAGTCCAGCGTTGTTCATTGTTTCAGAACGATACTGAACCGAACCAAGAGAAAGCGCTTCAATACCGTTACTCCTCTGTTTCCTCATCTGCTCTCACATCCAGGAAGTGACCAATGGGGCCCTTTTCGCTCCTCCATAAAAAGCACGTGGGCCAGTCCCGCTCTTGAGTCATATGTCACACGCACACACACGCACTCAGTCTCCGGGGTGGTGAAAACATTAACTTTTTATCTCGACGTGAGGAAAACAAGTATTGACGTTTTCACAAGTTATAGGCCTTGTAGTGAATATTATAAGCCTATTGTTAATTATGGATGTGCATGCAATTACAAAATAAAAATACTTCTAGGGGAAACGCGGGGCACAAAGTAACGCGGGGTTAGTTGTAACACACCTGGTTTAAATATTTCCACACATGCTAGCATAACAAAATTTACAGCATTTACTAGTTACTATAGCAACATTATATTGAGAAAAAAAGTGTGCCAAAATTCAAAAGTCTTTTGAAGATATCGCTGAACGTTTATTTTACCATAGTAAAATTATATTTCTGGCTTAAGTACATTTTTCATCTCAGTTTTTATTACTCATTTAAAATGAGACAAATCTGCAATTTTTTAAATCTACAATCTGTTATTTATCAGTTTAGATTATTTTTTAATGCTTCGCTAACTATCAGAAGACCGTAACCAGTTTTAAATTCCAGTTGCGCAGATGGGGCACGATGTAACACTGCGTTACAATGTGCTATTGACATTAGCGATGTAATTCACACTATTTGCTTTAATACATTTTAATTATAAACGACGAGAAACAGGTGAATAAATACCGGCAGTCAATGTTTAATGTTAAGAAATTATTATTTCAAGACATGTAAAGCATTTTGGCTCGTTTAAGTGGGCCGTCTCAAGCATGACTGTAATGTGTTCGTTGTCAAACTCCAAAATCGGATTATTTTGAATTCTTAAAAAAAGCCATTATTTCATTTAAAATAAATAATTATTTTATTTTATTGACAACATATTTTAGTTTGTCTTGTATATTTTTTTCATTCGATCAGATAAGATTTTAAGCTGTCATATGGTCATGGCCCCTCAGCACGTTGTCACATTTCACTTCCAATTTTTGAGGGTAAATAAAGAAAAAAGGTATACACTGTAATTATGAAACAAAGCGACATATTTGTACTAGACAAGTGTGAACTTACTGTGGATAAAAAAATTATACTCTGAACCCCATGTGGATTTAAACAAACTGAGAAAGTCAAAAAGTGTTACTTTGCGCCCCGCTCTACCCTATATATGTACATAGCCCGGTTGAAGAATCAAAACCATGTTATATATGGCGAAGAGAGTAATATCTACAAACGACGGTATTCAAATGTGGGTTTTCGACAAGGCCTTTACGTTGTTTTGTTTCTGGGCTCTTTGTAAGAATGTGCAGCTGCGCAGTGACTAAGGACAAATATACCCACATGAGGTCGCTACCTCACCAAAGTTCAGCCAGATACACAATACACCTACAATACTTTGATATGAAAGAGTTTGTCAATTAACCCCCGTAATCATCCGTTTGTAGGATCATTTTGAGCTTTCTTTTTAAGGTTATTTTCCTGAGGGTCACTCAATGCGGTAATTATTGAGAAAAATATCCATCCGTTCTCCTTAGCCTATCCGGTCGCGGGAAAAATATGAAATAGCATATTTTAAACCATCCGACTATTGAAAGGGAAGAAAGCAACCCTGTTTTAAATAGCTTTAAAGTCAGGTATTCGTGCGCACATTTGGGTGTGGCCAAATGAAGCAGTGCGTGCGCCCTACACGTGAACCTATCACACTTCAGCACGCAGAGCTTGCGAGATGCGTTCATTTTTGTGAAACTTTCGTCTCCACGTTATCCATATAATTACTTTGAAATCAAATTAACCATTTCTCAGGTGAGGTTTTTTTTTCGCAGACTTGATCAGCGCAGATTGCACAACAACGTATTTGGCGGTCGTTATTAGATAAGTAGCCGACGTTTGACACATCTGCAGCCTCTTATAGCTACAACGTAAACGAATTAATGGATCGCTTAAAGTTGGTTCTGCAATATTTCCAGTCAAATTCTGAGTCTATCTCTAATGGTATCTGTATAATATTGTCACTGATAAGCGTCAAGCTGTATACAAGTTTTGATTTCAACTGCCCCTGTTTACCGCAATACAATAAGATGTACGCACTGGGGGTCATGTTAGTCCCTCCAGTTATATTGCTCCTTTTGGGAGTGTTAGTCAGTCGTCATACTGGGGTGCTGATGGAAGAGTGGGTCAGACCCCTGGGCAACAGGACAAAAAATCCAGCAGTGAGAAAGTAAGTTTGAAGCTAAATAATATTAATAATATTACTAATTTATTATTAATATTAATCATATATAAATATGTATATTATTCTTTTCTCAGATTTTTGCTGTCATCAATGTTGCAACGGGCCCTTCTGGCCCCCATGGTCTGGATTCTGATGACACTTTTGGATGGAAAATGTTTCATCTGTGCATTTAGTATGAATGTAAACCCTAAATATTTCACAGGAATACCAAACAGCACTGGCCTAGAATTGATCAAGATCATGGCTAAGGTGCCTTGCAAAGAAGATGCTATCTTCAAAAACAGCAGTTTTCGGAAAGCTGTCTCACGCTATGTGCGGTGTTACTCTCAGGTGAATGGGTTTTCTCACATTTTTTTGTGCATTTTTTTTTCAGTGCTTACATTGTTTTTAGGCAAGTGAACTTTGATGTCAATGTCATTTTTGACTTGATAGCTGCTAAGTAAGATTGAGCTGTACAAAGTTGACAGGAGCAGACCTTTAGCAAATCTGTAGGTGGTTAAAATCCTTTCATGCTTTGCATAACTAGATGATTAATCTATTCTTGTACAATTTATCTTCTTCTCTAAGGCAATAGGCTGGTCAATCCTCCTTTTCTTCATTTTTTTGGGCGCTGTAGGCCGTGTCCTCAAGCCTTGCTTCAATCACGCCACTTTTCTGCAGACACGCTACTGGAGCAATTACCTGGACATTGAGCAGAAGCTCTTCGATGAGACCTGTGTCCTTCATGCCAGAGATTTTGCCAGAAAATGTGTGGTGCAGTTCTTTGAGAGTATGCGAGAAGACGTGACTGTGAGAATGCCCCTTTCAAATGCACTCAGACCCAGTTCAATCCATAATGAACATGAAGAGGAAGAAGAGGAGCGTCTGCATGGTATAACCAGACAAGATCAGGTGGATCATTTGCTGCAAACCTGGTACGAGTGCAAACCAGAGCTGGATGTGACCAAGATGGCCTATAAGCCCAAAGTTTGCATCACTTGGGAAGATCACAATGGAAAGGCATTATTCTCTGAAGTGTAAAACTTGAGAACTAATTGACTAATTAATGTTAATTCAGAAGCAAAACCCTAAAAAGCTTGCACGTTGGTGCATTGGATGTATAATTCAGGCCCCCATACGATTCTGAGCCGAAGATGCCTGGATGGAGAATGTTTCATCTGCATATTTAGTATGAATATAGAACCCAAACATTTTTAATTGTAATGTTACAATCAGATTATTGTTAATTCAGAAAGCTTTGTTTTAACCTTCCTCAAGTGCTGGCATGCTGGTACATTTGAATATGCTGGGATTTAGTTTGTGTATTTTTGCATGTCTCTTTCCACACATTACACAACAACCTCATGGATATGGCTTGCATGCAAAACACCTGAAAAAAATGTGTGTGTAGTTGTCTGTATATATTGTGTATATGTATATTTATTAATAGTATTAAGTAATAAAAATATCATCTTAGCTGCATGGCAGTTAGACCACTGCGTTCTGTGTTTGTATTGTCCATGTTTTGAAATGTACTTTTACCTTCAATACACCTTTTTGAGTAAGAGAGATTTTGTCTTGAAGTTATGTATTATGCTTGACAGTGAACAATTTAAGCTATGGACAATGCCAGGAAAAAAACCACACCCAACTATTTAGTTGAGGATGTGTTAGAGACTTTAAAGGAGGGGCTTGTCACTCATGTGCATCTATGCATTAAGGCAGGGGTGTCAAACATACGGCCCACAGAGGTGTCCAATGATTTAAACAATATTATAAAATAATTAATAAAACATAATTTTGAAAATTAAATAAAGTGTATTTGCTACAATATTTTACTTTGAATTTAAAGCGGAACAAATGGCTCATTTATTTACGTTGATATTGTGCCTCGGGATTCGGGACACCTAACATGCGCGTTTTAAAGCGGCGCCAGAATCTCGAGCAGCACGAGGATAATATGATGATAGCTGCGTTGTAACTGATGCTTGTGGGGCAATTTTCTGGTGATTTTAAAAATGTCCAAAAGAAGAAATTTGACCTGGAAGGGCGGACAGGCTATTTAAGGAGAAATGGAAAGAAAGTAATCTCAACGCCGACAGGTAGGCCTATGTTTAATCACAACTCGTGGCTGAGGTAAATGTGTGCAATATTAAACGACACTGTGACGCACTGGACAGCTTCGCATGGAGGAAGTAAATGAGCGAGGAGTGTGCGATATTTATTGTATACTAATATCCTAACTGTTGTTTTAATGATGTGCGAGCTGACATTTTGTAACTTTGCAAATAAAACAAACAAACACATCATGAGCGTTTTTCAGTGCCGGATGAAGGCTATCAGTTTACAATATAATTCAATATATGGGGGCAAAAATAAAATGCCCTGTAAGAAATTTAGTTTTTAATATTTATGTTGTGATAGTTAATGTCAGTGCAATCGCAAATGAATTGATTTTATATAACAGCTCAACAAACAAGATGCTAGTATTAAGTGTGTTATATTAGTCACAATGCTGTCTGTTTATCTCTGTTTTGGCAAGAAAAAGTT
>NW_015505860.1:140428-157876 GCF_001515645.1 Sinocyclocheilus grahami
GAGGAGTGTGCGATATTTATTGTGTACTAATATCCTAACTTGTTTTAATGATGTGTGAGCTGACATTTTGTAACTTTGCAAATAAAACAAACAAACACATCATGAGAGTTTTTCAGTGCCGGATGAAGGCTATCAGTTTACAATATAATTCAATATATGGGGGCAAAAATAAAATGCCCTGTAAGAAATTTAGTTTTTAATATTTATGTCTTGATAGTTAAGTAAGGTCTAACTATATCAAGAGTGTTGCTTTCCTGAATGTCAGCGCGATCGCAAATGAATTGATTTTATATAACAGCTCAACAAACAAGATGCTAGTATTAAGTGTGTTCTATTAGTCACAATGCTGTCTGTTTATCTCTGTTTTGGCAAGAAAAAGTTTTTAACAAAGCCGAAGTAAGACCAATTGTGTGTCTCCAAAGCAGCACTGTGTATTTTGTTACTGAATTACTCTGTGTTTTTGAACAAATTATTTGAGTCAATGATTCAGTGGCCCATTCATAAAGACAATCACTAGCTTAGTTTCTAAACGAATCAGCCGTTTTGAATGAATGAGTCAATGGATCACTCATTAAGACTGAGACTTTCTGCCATCTACTGGCGGCTTTAGTGTCATATTTATTTATCCATGACAGGCTTAAACCAACCAAGGTGCTATCTCAAAAACACACTCGTTAAAATATGGTAATTATAACTATATAAAAAAAGACATTTTGTGTCAATATTGCACACCCCTAAAATAACCAAGCATCATCTTTTTAAAAAAGTTTTTTTTATTATATTGTAGTTTGTATGGTTAATATTAATGTAATTGTGAGCAAACTAGGGTTTAACAAAAGGTAATTCGGCCCGCACAAGGGGACATTTTCTCCGATCCGGCCCTCAACCTTAAATGAGTTTGACACCCCTGCATTAAGGCGACCTTGTGAACCTTTCCTCACTTTGGACTCAACTCTGCTCCAGCAGTCTTGCTTTCTTTTCTCTCTGACAAGATAGAGCAAGTCTTTGATTATTATAATAAGATTGATCATTTATTATTGCATGCTCAACTTTACTAGTTTGATCAACTTTGATCTACTATTTTGCTCTAAAAGGTGAATTGGCTTTTTGAAAATGGATAAGTTTCGGATTATGGTCCAATTTTTGCAAGCCAACCAAGAGTCGTTCATGAATGGCATCTGTGGGATCATGGCTCTGGCAAGCGCTCAGATGTATTCCTCTTTTGAGTTTACCTGTCCTTGTCTTCCACACTACAATTATGCGTATGGAATCGGCATTCTAATCGTTCCGCCAATATGGTTCTATTTACTTGGATATGCACTTAACAACAACATATAAGTGTTAACTAAAGAATGGAAGAGACCGGTTGGAAAACGCAGGAAAGATCCGGCGGTTTTACGCTACATGTTCAGCTCCATGACGCAGCGCGCTCTCATCGCTCCGGCTGTATGGGTAGCCGTGACTTAAATGGATGGCAAGAGCTTTCTTTGTGCTTTCAGCGCCACAGCGGATTTATCCGAGTTCCTCAACGAGAGCTATCAAAGCTTATCCAAAAAGGAGCATCTGAAATTACAAGCAAGGGTTCCATGTAAAGACGTATTTGATGGACACGAGATTATTTCCAGAGAAGCGACCACTAGGTAGGCTATATTCGCTGTTTGTCACATGTGACATTATTTCAAAACTTAATGATGAAATGGATGATGAAATTGGGTTTTCTAAATTATCTTACCTAGCCTAGGTTTTTTACCGCTGGGTAAAGCGCAATTTTGTCATTTTGTAAAATTTTGCAAATATAGGCTAATTTTGAAAGACTGTACGCACATGGGTTATAATTTATTATTTATTATAGTGTCAAGGTATACATCATGAATCGATGTGGTGCTAAAGTTGTTTATCAACAAACAACCAATCATAAACTGTTTTAGTGCTTACCTCATTAAATAGGTCTACAGTATATATGTCACGAATCCGGTCTATGACCTTCAATTCACTCACCACCAGAGGTCACCCTTCCATTACATTGACTCTCGCACTACACAAACTGTTGCATGTCATCCCGGACTTCATATCCCATCATCCATTGCACTGATTGCACACAGCACTGATTGCACACAGCTGTAACCGATCACACATTCACTGTATAACACTCACTCTGATCCCTTTCAAACTGCCGAGTATTGTTTAGCGCATATCACTCTTCTAGCGATAGCTGCATTACGGAGCTCTTCCTAGTTCCCAGTTGTAGTTCTAGTATTAGTCTAGCCACTTCGTGTTGCCTTGTTGTCTGTTTCCTGACCTTCTGCCTGTGTTTATTTGATTACCCCTCTTGTTAAGCCCTCTGGATTCTGTTCGCCGATCGAAGACCCTCGCTAGCCCTAGGAATACTCTTGTGTCTTGCCCTCTACATATCTGTCTGCTGGTGTTCAACCCTGCCTGTTTCTGACCATGTCTTTGAATAAAGCCTTGCATATGGATCCGCACGTCTCACGTCTCGTTCGCCCCGTAACAATATGCAGGGGTGCACATAAGTTTTTCAGCCTGGTTCTCATAAGAGAACCTGGAGATTTGGTTTGGTCCTCACACTGCACATAGTGTAACCCATTAAATACAACTATAAAAAATAAATTAATCGTAGTGATAATATTGTTGCACTTTATTTATATATATATATTTTAAATAAAATAATTAAATAAAGTGTGATAATACTATTACATTTTAAAATAAAAAGGGAGTATCAAATACAAATACAACTATTTTATAGTAAACTTTCAAATAAAATGCTAATATTTACTTCTTTGAATGAATTTTTATAATTTTCAAACTTAAAATCAGCAGGCTTTTATTTTAGCGGGTTGCCGGCAAGTAAGTGTATGCGCTTCCGGGTTTAGCGCTGCTGAAGCGCATCAGTGAATTAAATGTCTCAGTTTTGCATTGTGCTTTGAAAACGGCAGCGAGTAGCCTAGATTTATTTATCTATTCAGTTTGAATAGAAATCTTACAGTATTACAGTTTGTCGATCTAAAATGGTAATTGTGCATTAACAGCTGTCAACCATGCCAGTATGCAAATGCGCTGTCAGAACGTACTTAAACAGTGCATTTTTTATTTTGGTCGCGCATGCGCACCTGCGTACCACTTAAGTGACCCACCTGTCTATATAGGCTATTCATACTGTATGCTTATAGTTATTAAGCATATTAAAGTATAAGAGAAATTATATAGGCCTATGACATTCAGTTTGATTTATGGAAACTATATATTGTCTATATAAAACTAGGCTATATATTATATAAAAATATATAAGCTACAACTATATAGCCTATTGTTTTATTTTTAAATTAATCTGTTGCGATGTTTGTTTTTTTCTTTCTTTAGGCCTGTGGATGGACCTTTTTAATGGTAATAACTATAGCAGCCTTCTTGATAAGGGCGATAAGACCTTGTTTTACACAAGCCGCTTTTCTTAAAACCAAATATTGGTCGCGCTACATTGATACAGAGCGGTGCAAACTATTTGACGAAACGTGCAAAGAGCACGCCAAGAGCTTCGCTAAGGTCTGCATACAGCAATACTTCAAGAGCATCAGTGGTGAAATCCTTCCACAGTTCCAGCTACCCACAAAGAAAGGGAAAGGTAATAAAGATGATGATGGGGGGGGGGGGAAACAGAAGAGTGATGAGGAGAAGCTTCTTGGGATCCGTAAAGAAGACGACATGAATAAAGTCCTATGGAACTGGCATATATGTAAACGCGCACTAATGCTGAACAAACGCGCTGAAGATAAGAATGGACATGCGCACTTGGATAGGCCTACACTCCGCCTCTCAGAAGAGCGCTACACTCACACACCTGTGAAAACAACAGCTGTGGCATACTACTCCAAAGTCTGACTTCACGTTTTAATCTTAATCTGAATTGAAGGAAGTGGTATTGCAGTAGGCCTACTCACTGTTAAGATCTCGTTTCTATTTATTGCATGCCCTTTCTTATTTTATATCCTCCTGAGACTCAATCATTCGCTAAACATAAGTTGTTTGTTAGGCTACCATAAAGCAGCAGTATTTATTACTAACTCAGTTACATAAATTATTATTTATATGATTTTAGGATATTTTAGGATATCTTAAAGCATTGGCTCTCAACCAGGGGTCCAGGCCCTATAAGGTGAGCGTGATTTCAAGTACAACGTGTTCCTGGATCAACATCCTTGTTGATCCTGGAACAACTTTCCAATCAACCAATCAGAATTGAGATATAACTTTTCAGGAAATATCTGTTTTAGGCTTAAAATCAGGGTTAGGTGATTTTAGCAATAAATTATGGGTAAGGTTAGGTTTAGGGGTAGGGATTGGGATAAGTCTATATTTTTGGACAATAATGTTGATCCAGGGTCATCAAAAGATGTTGATCCAGGAACATGTCTTACTTGGCAAAATCACTGCGACCGACCCTATAGAGAGCCTCAGCAAACTTACAAGAGGGCTTCAAGATTAATTAAATTATTTAAAATAAGACAAAAATAACTTTGGAATAAGTTAAATCAAATAAAAATCAAAATATTTGTATTTAATTCACCCCTAATTTTTGGGAATTATACAATGTAATTGTTTATATTTTTAACTATAATTAGATGCTTATTTTAATGTATGGACACTATCCCAATTTCTGTAAATTGGCTTTGAATATTTTTTTGGACAGTGGATGCAGTGGATGTAGTCAAAAAGGTTGTGAATGTGAACCACAATGGGTCACTTCAGAACTCACTTACTGTGTGGCTCTCCTGTGGCCTGCCAGGGAATCCGTTTCATGACATTGGTTTCCGAGATGATCTCTTTTCACTGTCCGTGCTCACCTGACGACCACCGGGACAAGACCACAGGAACCAGATGAGTCCTCTGCACAATGTGACATTGCTGCAGCCTGGAATTGAACTGCTGGTTTCGTCTGGTCAGAGGAGAACTGGCCCCCTGACTGAGCCTGGTTTCTCCCAAGGTTTTTTCTCCATTCTGTCACCGATGGAGTTTTGGTTCCTTGCCGCTGTCACCTCTGACTTGCTTAGTTGGGGACACTTCATTTCCAGCGATATCGTTGACTTGATTGCAAATGATTGCAAAGATACTATTTAAACTGAACTGAGCTGGATGATGACATCACTGAATTGAATGATGAACTGTCTTTAACTGAAAAATTAGTGTTTACGATTATCATTTTGCATTATTGACACACTATTTTCCTAATTAATGCTGTTCAGTTGCTTTGACACAATCTGTATTGTTAAAAGCGCTATATAAATAAAGGTGACTTGACTTGACTTGACTTTATTCTGAGATGTTCTGTGCACTTCAATGCTCCCATTTGGTATGTCTCCCTAATTAAACACACCTAGTCTAATTACAAGACCTGCGAAAGGAGTGTCAGATAATTGAGACATGCAAAAAAATAACTGCAACTTAGGAACCACTGTCATATCCATTTTTACTGGGTCTCAGGAGGCAATTTATTTGGAAGAAAACGTTGGATGACATATGTAGAGAGAGAGAATTTTTATTTTATTTTATTTTTTTGCATGTGTCTGATCTTTCTCAATTACTTTAGCCCAACCTGTTTTAGTTAAACGCTTATTAGTTCCATTGGGGCTGAAACCAGATTCTAATTGCTGTTGGTGATTCACTGCGGTATATGTACATAACAGACAGAGCGAGGGAATGATCTCACTGCTCGATTTTGTTTTGTTTTACAATCTGTTTCTGGTTGTACATAATTTTAAAACTTTGTGGATGTGCAGCAAGACCATTTGTACTCCCTGGCAATGAAATGTAAGTCTTCATTTCAGAATTTATTCGATTTTTCAGCTGATATTTGGTTTTCAGTCATTAATTTGAGTGGCACATTGAGGCTTGAGGAAACTTTGCTCAATCAATTGCTTTTATATTAATTGAATGTATGCATTTATTGATCTAGAAATCGCATAAAGAAGCTGTTTCTGTTTTGCCCCTCTTTTCACGTATAACTGTGTCAAAGAACTTACTTGCACATCTGTCTTTGTCATGTTTTAGGTTTAATTTCCAGAGACAGTAATCATCATCAGCGAAAAGAAACTGAGAAAGAGAAACACACCTATATCAAAATAAGATGACTGCTTTCCTCTCAGAATACATCAAATTTATTGCACTTTACTTCAAGAGTAAGGATGTCATGGTCTTCAATGGCCTCATTGGTTTAGGAACAGTGGTTGGTCAAACAGCATACAACATCTTAGCTTTTCACTGTCCGTGCTCACCAAAGAAGAATTACCTGTATGGACTGACTGCTATTGGTGTACCAGCCCTGGCTTTCTTTGTCATCGGGGTGATGCTGAATCAAAATACCTGGGACATTGTGTCAGAGTGTCGGACCAAAAGATGCAGGAAATTATCACTGACTGCTGCTTTTGCTCTGCTGGGCTCCGTTGTGGGCAGAGCAGTTGTTGCTCCTGTTACCTGGACTGTAATTTCGCTACTGAGAGGGGAGGCATATGTCTGTGCTTTCAGTGAGTTCATGAACCCCTCATCTTTGGATGGCTTCTTTTCAAGTACACCTGGTCCAGAGATCATGGCCCGGTTTCCGTGTAAGGATGTACCTGCTCCATTTATGAACTACTCAGGAGAGGTTGAACACCAGTTAAAGTACGAATCCCAGGTACTTGTCACTTTTTATAGTGTCGTTAAACTCCTTAATTGCATAAACACTTCTGATGTACAACCTCTTTTTTTTCTTCATCTAGCTTTTGGGCTGGTTGCTTGTGGGAATCATCTCCCTCTCCATCTTTGTGCTCCTCTGTCTGAAAAATTGCTTCTCTTCTCTTGGCTATCATCAGGAGGCGTACTGGTCCCAGTACTGCTCCAGCGAACAAGCTCTTTTCCAGCGTACAGCTGAAGTACATGCTAAATACTATGCGGCTGAAAATGTCAAGAGTTTCTTTGGCTTTGTGGCCTTGGAAGATGAAGAGAAGCAGCTTCTAGAAGTCTGCAAGGGAATCAAGAGTGTCATTCCCAGAATGGAGTGGAACCGCGTCACAGGGGTTTACATGTACAGAGAGACTGATGACACTCCCATCTACAGCCGCTTAAACAAATGGGCCATGTACACAAATGAACATGACTGTTAAGTAATTGACAAAGAAATGGACATTTTATCCCATGAGTCTGACAAATTAGTGTCTAATTAATGAACAATACTACACACCCAAAAACAAATATCTTTGGCATCAAGAAACACCCAAGAAATGTGTGCCACACAGACCATAAAGAAAATAATTTAAAAAATAATAATTGTTACATAACAAATAATTGTTGTGTAAATACAGTACAAAAAGCTTATAATTATTTTCATTTCTAATGCAAAATTGTTTGTCTTTTTTTTAAAAAATCAGATAATTCTTCTGAGAAAAAAATAAACAAATGTTTAAAGCTCATACTAAATGTTATCTCTTTTGAACATCAATTTTGGAAGCACAAAGCTAAATGATTATAATAATAATGTAAATAATGTAAAAAATCATTCAAACTTAGGCAAATAAGCAAATAAATAAATAATATGTATTTCTGGATAATGCTAGTCTCTTGTTAAAGGTTGTAATGATAATGGCTGTTGGATCATTCAAACCTGCAACTTTTCAAAAATCAGCTCAGTTTTTTTTACTACTGTGCTACAGTCCACAACTTCAGCTTGTTTCTAAACAGACATCAAGTTGAATGTCAAAACGTAGTTTATGCATTGCTGAGATGGCTACTGTTGCTGTTAAACTAAGGCAAGCTGTTTTAAATTGTCAGATGGATATTTTGTCAGACATCATTTCAGTTTTGGTGAAGATTTGCAGGTGGATTATTACAGAAATTCTATCAGTTTTACAGTAGGCTATAGTGTACAATTTGTTTTTCTATACTGTACATCGAGGAACCACTGTCCATTATAATGGACACTGAATAATAAAATTATTTTATTTACACTGAACAAAATTATAAACGCAACACTTTTGTTTTTGCCCCCATTTTTCATGAGCTGAACTCAAAGATCTAAGACTTTTTATATGTACACAAAAGGCCTATTTCTCTCAAATATTGTTCACAAATCTGTCTAAATCTGTGTTAGTGAGCACTTCTCCTTTGCCGAGATAATCCATCCACCTCACAGGTGGGGCATATCAAGATGCTGATTAGACAGCATGATTATTTCACAGGTGTGCCTTAAGCTGGCCACAATAAAAGGCCACTCTAAAATGTGCAGTTTTATCACACAGCACAATGTCACAGATGTCGCAAGTTTTGAGGGAGCGTGCAAGTAGGGTTAGATATAAAAACATTTGTCTAAATGATTTAGGGATACGTTTAGATCAGGGCTGGATTGGCAATCCGTTTTTTTGTTTGTTTTTGGCCCATCATGCAGGGACAGCGGCCCACAGGTTTGTATTATATTGCTTTAACCCTGGAAATATGTGGAAATCGAATGACGAAGTCTATAAACAGGACGTTAACAGTGGCCAGAGATGGGACACGTGAATAGATGTGCTAGAAGCGAAAATACTCTACTGGAGATCACTGTGCACGATGCTTGAAGTTTTCAATTTGCACTTAGTGTATAGGCACTCCGAAATTTTTCTTCCCCTTGCTTGTGCCCCAAGTGCGCATGGGCCCCTGGGCTCATGCCCATAATGCCCATTGGATAATCCGGCCATGTGTGTAGCTAAAAGTTTGTTGTCACAACCAAAAAAAACAAAGAAACTCCAAACAGAGCAGAGCCCACAAGCAAAAAATGGAAAATGTTATAGTCCACAATGAATGATTTGGCTTTTTTAGAGGTGTAGAGAACTCTGATTTCGAAGAATTCAAAACCGACCCAGAGATGGCTTCTTTCTTACTCAACAGGTAAGATATTTTATTTAACCAACAGATAGCAAAAGTTATCCAACAGTAGTGGGATTTCATTATATAGTGTTAGCTATTCTAAGAGGTCATTTCGTTATGATTTGCTCTAGTGCATGTTGTTCTAGTTATTTTCAAGGATGGACCGTGTAAATTAGCAACCTATTGGTTAGCCAAATTAACAACGTTCATCTGTCAAATTTGTCAATTTGCAGCCCTTTTAGTCTAGACAGGTTATTTCTTGAGCCTGTGTTTTGGTTGCGTTTCTTCCACAGAAGCTCATTTGACTTGTAAAGTTTTGTAATGTCATCGTAACAAAGCACAACCAAAATGTTATTCTGCAAGGCGCATGCA
This sequence comes from Sinocyclocheilus grahami, assembly GCF_001515645.1. Lineage (NCBI taxonomy): Eukaryota > Metazoa > Chordata > Actinopteri > Cypriniformes > Cyprinidae > Sinocyclocheilus > Sinocyclocheilus grahami. Next base: position 149,687 of record NW_015505860.1, read on the forward strand.
GTTTTATTTACTAGCCGCCAGCGCCATATTAAGCTTTGACAAATGCTATATTTTTTTCAGAACAGTATGCAGAAAATTATCATGATTTCTGGAGGATATCACTGAATAATTGTCCCAAAATATCACGCTGATCTTTTTGACAGCAATATTACTAATCGGCTGCGGTTCAGATTTAGATTAGCCAGTCAGAATGCAGTCTTTTACAGGGCTTTTTTTTTTTGCCTGTCAGTTTGCATACGCATTTATAGCTGGGAAATGAGAGTGTGAACGATGATGAATTTGGAGCATTTATAACGAAAATTGTGACATTACCAGCTCACACAGTCAAATGTCCTAAAAGAGATAAAGCAGAAATTTAATGAGAAAATGAAAGAGACCAGAATTGACTAAAAAAAGAAACAAGACATTAATGAACAGCGGTGAGGCTTTTCATCACCTGGAGGGATCTGAGAGCATCAAAATGCTTGATACTCAGTTTGCTTTGCTCTTGACAGGTAAACCAAAGGTACCGTTGTTACCTTTGGTTTGTAATTCGGTATCTACGTGCAAGTTCTACAACTAACAAATAGGCCTATTAAAGCACCTTTAAATATTTCAAGTTGAAGCACTTATGGGTCAGCAGATTTATGTGTGTAATGAATTAATGGTTCATTTTATGTCAAAACAGACACTTAGCCATTAAAATTGTAGTTTAAATTATTTTTGGCCATTTTTGTTATTGTGCAATCCTGTTTTGTCATTAAAAATTTTTTTATATCAATTCGATCAGATGAGAAAAGGTAATTATTTACATTCAGTTTTGAAAATGGCCAGCCCAGCCTGTTTTAGTTAAATGCTCATACTTTCCACTGGAGTTGGAACCAGATATAGGCTAGTTCCTGCTGATGATTCAGTGCTGCATGCCATGCACACAACAGGCAGAGCGAAGGAAAGACCTAACTACTTCAACACAACACAACACAACTTCTTTTGCTGTCTGCATTTGTTTGTACATATTTGTCAAACTTTATGGCTGTTCAGCGAGACCATTTGTACCTCATTGCAATGGAATGTAAGTCTTTCCGTTTCTAAATGTTTTTTAGGTTCTAATTCGGGCTGAGTGTCATGCTGAGACTTGCCTAGAGGGTCTTTGTTCAAAGAACTTTTCTGCATGAAATCGGTCTTTGAATGTGTATCTCATAATATTCTGATTTGTACACATGCATATTTTTTTGTGCCTACGTTTCTCTAGTTTTTAGAGTCTGTTTCTGCTTTTCTGTATGATGTGTCAGATAACAAAAGAGGACTCTTTAATCTTCTGTCTTTGTCAGTTTTTTAGGTTTACTTTACAGAGACTCTCATAAAGACTGTTTAACCTGCATTAATTCACATTGAGAAAATCAGGACAAGATGGCTGCACTCATCTCAGAAAACTTCAAATTCGTTGCGCTCTTCTTCAAGAGTAAGGATGTCATGATCTTCAATGGCCTGATAGGTTTAGGGACAGTAGCCAGTCAGACAGTATACAATATTTTTGCATTTCACTGTCCATGTTCACCAAAGAAGAATTACCTGTACGGACTGACTGCTATTGGTGTACCAGCTCTGGCTTTCTTTGTCATCGGAGTGATGCTGAATCAAAATACCTGGGACATTGTGTCAGAGTGCCGCACCAGAAAATGTCGGAAATTATCACTGTCTGCTGCTTTTGCTCTTTTGGGCTCCATTTTGGGGAGAGCAGTTGTTGCCCCCATCACTTGGTCAGTTATTTCCCTCCTGAGAGGGGAGGCGTATGTCTGTGCTTTCAGTGAGTTTGTAGACCCCTCTTCTTTGGATCATTTCCCTCCTACTACAAAGACTCCAGAGATCATGGCCCGGTTTCCGTGTAAGGATGTACCTGCTCCATTTATGAACTACTCAAGAGTGATTGAACGCCAGCTAAAGTATGAATCCCAGGTATTTATCACTTTAGTATAATTTTGTTATAGTCTTTAATTAAATATACACTTCTAATTTCATTGGGCATTTACTCAAATTTATGAAATGTATAACCTCTTTTTTTCTTTTTTTACAGTAAATAATACAGTAAATAATGCACAAATCTGTACATAAATCTTCTGTTCCAGATGTATACCACATTATTATTATTATCATTATTTAAATGTTCTTTCTGTTGTCAATGTCATATATGTATGTATATATGTTTGTACTAAGAGCTCCTAAAAAACACAACAAATTGTGAATAAAGTTCATACTGATTCTGATTTTCTTCATCTAGTTGTTGGGCTGGTTGCTGGTGGGAATCATCTCCCTCGCTGTCTTTCTGCTCCTCTGTCTGAAACACTGCTGCTCTTCTCTTGGCTATCAGCAGGAGGCGTACTGGTCCCAGTATCGTTCCAGCGAACAAACTCTTTTCCAGCGTACAGCTGAAGTACATGCTAAATACCATGCTGCTGAATGTGTCAAGAACTACTTTGGCTTTGTGGCCTTGAAAGATGAAGAGAAGCAGCTTCTAGAAGTCTGCAAGGGAATCAAGAGTGTCATTCCCAGAATGGAGTGGAACCGCGTCACAGGGGTTTACATGTACAGAGAGACTGATGACACTCCCATCTACAGCCGCTTAAACAAATGGGACCTGTACACAAAGGAGAACAACTGTTAGGCAAATGGAAAACATTTGATATATTCAGAATTTTTCATTTATTATTTTTTAAATTGTTTTTATTGTTTGTTGTTGTTCCTTCATGGTAAACATGCTTGAGTATTATGATGATATTTGTCACTGAAGTCTGTAATTCAGATTGTTCAGTTACTTTCTTATTTCTTTGTAGAGAGGTGATTGGCAGCTCAAATTGTAATATTTTGATAACACACAATGAACTATTTAGCATCTCTTTTAAGAGACATGATGTACTCTCAGGTTGAGATGGCCTCTTGTTATACATTGCAAAGCAAGCAATAAAGTGTATCTGACAAATTAGTGTCAAATAAATTAATAATAATGCCCGCTACTACATATTTGGTATAACACATTGAAAAGTATGTTTTCCATAAAGATGGGAAGAATTGTTTAAATGACGTTATTAACTACTACTGACATGTAATTTATGTCATTTAAGAGAGTTAGCAGATGTTCTTATGCAGAATGACCTACAAAACTGCATTAGCATCACATATGAAACCATTGTGATCAACAGATGGCAAGCACGCAATTTGTAATGCTGTCTACAATTAAAGGAACACTCCACTATTTTTGAAAATAGGCTCATTTTCCAACTCCCCTAGAGTTAAACAGTTGAGTTTTACCGTTTTTGAATCCATTCAGCCGATCTCCGGGTCTGGCGGTAGCAATTTTAGCTGTAGCTTAGCATAGATCATTGAATCTGATTAGACCGTTAGCATCTCGCTCAAAAAACTCTGGCTCCAGTGGTGTAGATGGTAAAGTGTGTGCTGTGGACGATTTGACGCGATCGACACGAGTTCGAATTTGTCTTTTGCCGAACTTTTTTCCCTCCCTTTTCAAATCTTGTATCACATCGGAAAGGCATTTATTTTTAATAAAAATGAAGGAAATAATAGAAAAGTTGAAAATAAAGTATCGGGTAGAGTTAGGGTATGTGTAGGGAGGGCTTTATTGTCCCAATAAGGTGGCATCCATTTTTTTATTTGAATTAAAATGATAATTTACACTCAATAAGTTTATTATTGCATACTGTTTTATAATTTACTACAATACTGAGAAGCAGATAATTACCACTATTTGAAATATGTAGTATAAATAGCATTTTATCATAGTGTAAATGGAATCTATAGCTAGCCTATATGCACGGTGTAAATAGCATATAACAAAGAAAATATGCTATTTGGACTTAGTGTAAATAGCCGCTGCCATTGATTTTTGATTCAATTTATTATTGTTTGTTTTGATAATATTTAATCTTTTAAAATGTTTTATTTAATGTGTGTAATTTTAGGTTTTTGCTGTAGAGCTACAATTGTAATTTGTAAATAATACAATTTAATTACAATTTATTTATTTATTTACTTTTATGTTTTATTAAAGTTATATGTTGACCCCTGTAGTAGGTGTTTTTTTATTTCCATAATATTTGGGGGAGGGGGCACAACATTACAATTCTGCTTAGGGCACCCATTTGGCCAGCAGCGGCCCTGCCTATACCACAGTCTGGCAAATGTTTTGCAGAAGGAACCTGCATGATATCACTGTTGTTAGTATGTAGTTTGCAGTTGATAGCTCATTGTCCAGTGTGACACCAAGGTCCTTGGCTTTCTGTGTGGGTGGGATTGTCGAGTTGTCTATTAAAATGACAAGGTCTTGGTAAGGGTGTATCTTGGATTGAACAGCTTGTTATTTATTTATTTTTTTTCAGCTTCAGATGATGGGCATTCATCCAGGCAGAGACGATTGCCAAGCATGCAGTGATTTGTGAGGGTATCTGATTGTCAGAGGGTAGGAAAAGAGAGGATCAATATAGTATTGTTTAAATAAAATTGTCAGTTTAACAGAAGACATTAGAGATGATCACATGGTAATTGATTTAGTGTACAGGGAAAATGCTGATCCTTGCTCAGTGGGATTGTTGATGAGGTGAAGTGAATCCTTTCATAATATCTGATCATGGGCCCACAGAAGCTGAGAAAGATTTGGTGGTTCACAGTTGCTGGGTTTACATCCAGTGCATTGGAAGCAAATTTATCAATTAAATTCTTAAATGTGCAGCAAAAAGCTCACGTGCCTGCATAATTTGCTCAGAGAAGAAAATAAATAATTTTATTTTCATATATTTCAGAAATATTCCTGGATCAATTTAGTCAAAGTTAGATAACCAGAAGATGTAAACAATATTTCTTTTAACAATATATATATATATTTTTAATTGCTTATTGCTTTTCTGTGTAAAGTTATATCAGTTTTTGCAACTTTATTGGCATGGCAATGCATTGCCATAAACAAAAATAATTTAAACACCTTTAAGCACAAATAATACTCAAAACCAAAGAATTTCTAAGAAGAATTTAGTTTATTCTAATTCTAATTAAAGTAGTTTCATAAAGTTATAAGCTCCACATTTCTTTTAAATCATCCAAAAAAAAATTCACTTTAATTGTGAAAAAAGTGTTGAAAGTGTCTCAACTATTTATTCATTTTTAAACATTTTTATTAAAGACAACAAGGCCAAACATTTTTGTCAGTCAACATTATGCCACAAATGCTATCGATTGAGCTTATCTTGACATCTGCAAGAGGTTTTGGCAAAAGCACCTTCTACATAATACACTGATTTTGCGCAACATGAATCAGCAGTTGCATATTTCCTGTCTGAACATGAATTAAAAACACTCACTAAACCTGTTAACTAAAACTGTCTAATTAGCTGTGTTTTGTTTGTTTGTTTGTTTATTTATTTATTTATGCAGTGACGAAATTACTGGCGTCATTGCTTCTGTCACATGCTCTTTTTTCATTTTTTGGCTTTACGGTAGGGTTGCTCTCAGAGTATCCTTAGATTCTATTCTATTCTATTTTTTTCCCTCTTGCTTCACACTCTCACTGTTTTCACTCTGTAGTCTCTTGCTGTTTTCGTGACTGCCAGTCAAGCAAAGTGAATCAACCCTCATTCCCCTCCCAGCCTTGTCTTACACAGACTCATCAGGGAGAGTCTGACTCGGCCTGAGTGTCTGCTCGCCTGGCCACTATCACCTCCTAATAGCCTTCAGCTGGAGAGAAGTAGGATGAAGAGAGTGAGCACAGGATAGAAAGGGAGAAGGGGAGTGCGAGGAGGGGGCGGGTGAAAGGAGAGCTGTGATCCAGACAGCGAATCACATGAGCAGAGATCTGTTTACAAACTGAGCAGGGGAGAAGTCATCGGCACCATTACGTGGAGGCAGGGCTGCTGGAAAGGCGACAGGAAACACACAGGAATCTCATCACTTTGTCTGGAAAATGCATTTTATCCTTTGTGTCTTTGCAGCGAAGAAGCCAGACCAGATGGTGTGAGGAAGACACAGCTTTGAATGGGCTGCATTCACAAGCTCTCGCTCTGACGGCTGTTTGCCACCGCTCTTCCTCTTCCTTTGTTACCGTGGAAAACGCTTGATTGTAACGTGAGGGCGATAATCTTGAGCGAGAAGACTAGAGGAAAGTGGCTGACGGCAAGAAGGGGTGAGCCTTGTGACAGTGTTTTGAAGATAGACAAAGAAATCTGTGACTCTCTGTAATGTACATTTTCTCTCTCGCTGGTTTGTTATCGTGACTCTACAGAGAGGTAAAAAAAAAAGAAAAAAGCCAGTGACAACAACTTCACGTCAAGCGGAGGTAGATGGTGATCCATTGTTTATGTCAACGACACATTGCAAATCTTTCATATTCTGTGCTGCTGCTTGGTTTTGGATCATGATGCTGGAAAAAAAAGAGTGCTTGGTGTTCTTTTAACTTGCCTGTGGTTGAACAAAACATAGATACCAAGAAGTAGGTGTTGATATTTTGTTCCCGTGTTGACACAGGTTTCAACAATGACTGACTTGTCTTTGTAAATATTTCAACACAAAGAAAACGAAATCGTCCTGCCTTCCTCCATACACTAGTGAGGAGCTGGTGGGTAATCATAATGTGTTAACCAGAGGCGCTGAAGATTCAAAGCCTTGTTTTTGTGGTAGGAGTTTTGGGAGTGTAAAACTTGTATTATTCATCTGGTTTTGAGTGAGGGGATCGGCCCACTCCTTTGGCCCGGTTTCAACACTGTCTCCTTGGACACAAGTTACTGGATAATTTGTTATAGCGGAGCAATCTAGCACCTCTCCAGTGGTGTAACGGTGAGTATGAATCATAACCCCCTCTTCCTCCTCCTCCTCCTCCTCCACCTCTTCCCTTCATTTCTAGTGGCTACATAATCTGGACAGCTTCCTAACCATGTGTTATTCACAAAGCCCCCGACCCTCCCACTGGCTTTCTATCAATGTTTAACTAAAATCCTCCTTATATTACTACCACCCCCTCCTTCACCCGAAAACCCAAGCCTTTTTACCTTTCTCCTGATTGGCACACTCTCTTCCAAGACCTGAACTTGTGTGCAACCTAGAGAGACACACTTTGTGTCTGTATCTATTGTGTGAGACACAATATTGCGTGGTCGTTTGGCACCATTCGACCCCAAGGTCAGTTATTATTTTTTCCCCCCCAAATGGTGCTTCCTGCCTGGGTTGGTGAGACCTTTACATCTCTTGCCTCCCCTCAACCCTGCGCAGACAGACCAGATGGTGGCTTTATGACAGAAAGGGTGCACCACTAGTGTTTGTCTTTCTGCACAGACAATTGGCCAAGCTTCACTCTCGTTGCCAAACGCTCTCTTGCTCTCTCTTTTGAAAATGCAAATCTCTATACAGTAAGGAAATTAATCACTTAATGGTTGAATAATAAGATATTATCCATTACTTGCATTTAAAAGGCTTGTATTTATAACTCTAAATACTGTTTAAATCACTGTTAACCTGTTTATTTAGTACATTTTCATTCATTAGGAACTACTGGCCCTCAAACGGCAGTTATTTCTGTTTTCTGAAGCATTTGAAAATTGTAGTTGGTTGATATAGTTCAATTTTATGGTCTTTTAACCTTTTTTTTAAACCCTAATTTCAAAAAGGAGCACTGACATCTTTATGAGTAACTGTAGACTGCACTAAAATAAATAAAACTTTAATTTATAAAAGCATACTTAAGAGGAGTTTTTATAAAGAGCTTTATACATATAAATGTGTATATATATAAATGAAGAGTTTGGTTCCAAAACGCTATAAATCCATTTTTGATTCATTTGGGTAAAAATGTGTTTTCTTTACCAAGAAAGTGGCAAGATGAAAATCACTATTTTCTGTTTCAAACTTTCACATAGCATCTTTAGGTTATAATAACATTAAAAATTCAAATCCAGATATTGATTTTCAAAAATTTATTATAACATTTGATTATTTCTTTCCCCAAAATGCAATAAATCCATGACACTTTTTTTCTTCAAAATGCAATAAATCCATTGAATCAATGTAAAAGTTATTTTTCATATTGAAACTGTTGAAAATACACAACATAGTAAGATGATCCACATCTGACAGCCTCTGAACTTGGGCAATACTAATCTTATATACAGGCACTGGACTAAAAATACATTCAATCAGTCATCGCTCCCAAAATGCATT
>NW_015505860.1:157938-168356 GCF_001515645.1 Sinocyclocheilus grahami
GTTATAATAACATTAAAAATTCAAATCCAGATATTGATTTTCAAAAATGTATTATAACATTTGATTATTTCTTTCCCCAAAATGCAATAGACACTTTTTTTCTTCAAAATGCAATAAATCCATTGAATCAATGTAAAAGTTATTTTTCATATTGAAACTGTTGAAAATACACAACATAGTAAGATGATCCACATATGACAGCCTCTGAACTTGGGCAATACTAATCTTATATACAGGCACTGGACTAAAAATACATTCAATCAGTCATCGCTCCCAAAATGAATTCAACGGGTCATCTTGTTAGTGCTATAAATTAATTACAACAATAAAATAACATTTCATCATGAACATACATGAACAACAATATCACATTAGACCACAGAAATTCCAAAATGACATTTCCCTTACATTCAACTTCCAAAAGTGCACTCATCTTTGCCATGTTACATTCATTTAGTTGAAGGGAGACTGGCGTTTGTCGCGGTTTGGGACAAAAAGGGAGAAAACATGACAGAATAACTCGACGGATATCGCATTTTGCGTAAAATTTAAAATTGACGTTTCAATACCGACCAGATACAATACTAATTTGGGCGGAAACTCATTTATTTATTTTTTTTAAATGGCGTTTATCGCATTTTGGAACCAAACTCTTCATATATATATATATATATATATATATATATATATATAAAATAAATAAATAAATGTTTTTATTTTTTGTAGCCAAGTACAAAAACAGCATTCCTTTTCTCCTGTCGTTGTGCTTCAGCACAATGGAGCGTTTCTTGTCTGCTTTTGTTTCATCTGCAAGCACAGTGAAATGAAGTGTGGATGTCTATTCTTTATGCTAATAGTGTTTGGGTCTATGGCAGTTTGAAAATACTGAACGACATTCCGAAAACATTAATATTTTCAGAGAGCCCAGAGCAATATTCATTCTACCAAATTATATAGACAATTGATTCATTTTGGATGCAAAGATGACTGTTTCAATCCCATATACAACTAAAAGCCTATTGCTATTTACATGTATTGCCTTAGGATATAGGTTAAACCATTGTTGTCTAAATAATGTTCAGTGCTCTGGAAATTCTCCCATGTGTGATAAAATAGCTTGAACTCGAAAGTCAACATGGTACACTTGACAAGGACTTTTGGAGGACTTCTACAAGACTTGATTAAGCAAATAAACAACTAGCTAGTTAAATAAATAAATACACAAGTTGATCATTTTGACAAGTTTTTTCGATCACCACAAAGATATGGTTGCATCAAATTGCCTGCAATATGCTGCATGAAAATTCTGTCAAATTTTGTATGTGCATATTAACAGCCATAGTATTTTGCTGTGCTTAAAAAAAACTATAAATTGCATTGACATGATTGTCTTTGTAAGTTAAATTGTACCCTCCTAACTTTTATGAGGTACATAACCTATAGGTGCAATCTATAACTGTACAGTAAATAATGAACTTTAAAACAAAAGCTATTGCACTTATCTGTTGAACACATCACCCAACACCGCTGTGACATCTCTTGTTTTTCAGTTTTAAAAGATGTATTACAGTGAAAAGTTCATGCTGCTCAGCGAGGTCCAACAATGAGAGCAGTGTTACATGGAGTTGAGAAACACGAGGACAGTCTGCAGGCTCACAGTATGCAATATGCATGCAGGGGCCACTGAGAAGAGTACACATGAGAATCACAGTGATGTGTGTTGTCTTTCAAGGGTCTGAAAGAAAGAAATATGCGACCCACTCACAAAACAGATTCATGATGTATGAGTGATAATCAACGTCTATGCTTTTATTACATTTCAATTGTGTATTCATTTTACTGATTAAAACAAGGATGAGCAAAAATAAGTGCTGAACAGTCATGAGCTCCCATGACTCCCACCACTAACAAATATTTTTGACCAAAATCATGGTTTTGTTTGTTCTCTTGCAGCATGCCTATGTGACGCAGATTACAGACAAGTTCTGCAAAATGACCACAGACATCACCGGCCGTCTTCCACTCAATGTCTATGTCATCATTCTTGGGATAGGCCTCTTCATTTTTATGTTGAGCATGATCTTCTGTTGCTACCTGTTCAGGTATCTTAAACTATATAGCAGTTAGTAGTTTCTGCAGTGAAAGCGCTGTGGATATTTTCACAAAATGAAGATAAACAGCTGTATTAAACGTCACATGGCAAGTGTATTTATGTCGTATTTTATTTCATAGACAATGGTTATTCATTGTCCTTTCCATAGGCATTATAAAGAAAATAAAAAATATAATAAAAGTTCATTTCAAATTATGAAAAAGGAAAAAACAGAAGTAAAAATTTAAGTGTAAAATTAAGGAAAATAAATACATGTAATAAGCTGAATGCATTAATACAGTGCAACTAGTAAAGTACAGTACATCAAACTGCTGTAAAGAATGTGCGGGCAAACAATTTTTTTTAAACGTATGCTACATTTTTTTATATTTCACAGATTGAGGCGACAAGGCACACAAGAACAATATGGATATAATGAGGTGATTTATTTATAATTAAAAAAATATATATATATACACACACATACACACAGATGCATATACTAATTATAAATAATATTATTAATAATTAAACACCTTTTTTCTTACAGGTCATTCTAAAAGGTCCAGGGAAAAAATTGAGTCTTCTTGGAGTAAGGAACTGCCAAAACAATACCTTTAGTTCACTCTAACGTAAAATTCTTACATTTCTATAATTTACTCACCCTCGTGTTATTTCAAACCTGTATGACTTACTTACTTCCGTAGAACACAAAAAAGAATTTCGGGCTGAATATCCAAACTGATTTTTTCCCCTTTATTTAAAAAAAGTAAAACAGGACTAATCATCAACTCTCATATTCCTTCTATAAAAAAGCACCTTGAACATTCTGCTGCATAATAAATTTTTTTGCTCCAGCAAGGTTTGGGATGACAAATTGAGTAAGAATTAAAATTTTTAGCCAACCATCTACGTTATTGTATTAACAATGTTTGAAACTATTACAATTGTTTTAATTAGAAAATATAAATAATTCAATAAAATATAAATTAATTATAATATATATATATATATTATATATATATTATAAATGAATAGAAAGCCTCTGACTGTCTCTGTTTTTTTCTTCCATTCTCTTTCACTTTATAGCAGACCTGTGCAGTTTGCCTGGAAGAGTTTCGGAGCCGGGATGAACTAGGGGTTTGCCCGTGTTCTCATGCCTTCCACAAAAAGTAAGATCTTTTAGCATCTTGTCACACTACCCAACCTTTCTCATTATGTTTCTGTATTCTGAAAATAATTCATATAAAAATAAACACTGATTGATGATTTTACAATATGAACATTTAAAACAACACATTCCTTCAAAAACATTCAAGCATGTAGATTCCTGACACACAGAATGTTATTAGAGGCACTAAAACAAGAACCACAAATGAAGCTGTCAAGGCATTGCGACTGAATTATGAGAATTAGCCTTGAGTAACACCTGTCAGACTTTTCATTATTCGAAAACATCCTTCAGTTTCAGCCTGTCGTCTTGTGACATGGCCATAATGCATAAAAGCGCTCAAGTCTATAGATAGCTGCTGCATAACAGACCCATCTCTCCTCTTTTCACTTTGTCTCCTGCTAAGGTGTCTGGTGAAGTGGCTGGAAATTCGCAGCGTCTGCCCCATGTGCAACAAGCCCATCTGCAGGCTCCAGCCAGACCCTCCGCAGGGGGCAGAGGGGCCCCAGAACCCCCTGGAAGTGTGACAGAAGAGGGACGACACTGCTCAGAGATAGACAGCCTCTCATACACTTAAGAACAGCGTTAAAAAACACCACACTACTGGGGTGGGTGGACTAGTCCCAAATACACAACAACCGCCCCTGTCCACCAATCACCAGATTTCTCCTGCATAGATGGGGGGAGGGAGGGGAAGCGGGATTTTCCCAGTAGAACTGAACTGATGTGCCGTATTCTTGGTCATAATGTAGCTTGCAGCAAGATAAATTAATGCCTTGTGGACTCCAAACAGACAAATATTCAGACCAGGACAGTTGCACACAACATGAGGTCTGAACTGACACTGGGCAATATGTGTGAATTTAAGGAAGTCCTCCTCTGAGATAGACTGTGGTCACTATTATTACCATAAAGGGTCATGTTTAGGAAGGCCCAGTTACAGAATCCAAAGTGAGGAGCAGCTCACTGGCTGACCTTAAGGATCTGTGAGCTCATCGGATGTTACTCTTGCCAATATTTTGATGTTTGACACTCATAAATGTGTTTGTTTAGAGTCACGTAGGTGTTCTGAGTGCTAAAGGTAGCTCAGAACCCACACTGTAATGCAGAACCCTCAGAGTCAGATTGGATGAAATTTGGCCTAATTTACTGTAAGTTATTGAAGGTGGATGTTTTGTACTATATATTGCTCTCAATAAAAGTTTCTGTGATGGAACCAGTTTTTGTGTTCATTCACTATGTAAAATAATGTCAAAGTTCCATCTTTGCATGTGCGTATGATAATCATCTTTATTTTAATATATATATATAAAATAAATAAATAAATGTTTTTATTTTTTGTAGCCAAGTACAAAAACAGCATTCCTTTTCTCCTGTCGTTGTGCTTCAGCACAATGGAGCGTTTCTTGTCTGCTTTTGTTTCATCTGCAAGCACAGTGAAATGAAGTGTGGATGTCTATTCTTTATGCTAATAGTGTTTGGGTCTATGGCAGTTTGAAAATACTGAACGACATTCCGAAAACATTAATATTTTCAGAGAGCCCAGAGCAATATTCATTCTACCAAATTATATAGACAATTGATTCATTTTGGATGCAAAGATGACTGTTTCAATCCCATATACAACTAAAAGCCTATTGCTATTTACATGTATTGCCTTAGGATATAGGTTAAACCATTGTTGTCTAAATAATGTTCAGTGCTCTGGAAATTCTCCCATGTGTGATAAAATAGCTTGAACTCGAAAGTCAACATGGTACACTTGACAAGGACTTTTGGAGGACTTCTACAAGACTTGATTAAGCTCATAAACAACTAGCTATTTAAATAAATAAATACACAAGTTGATCATTTTGACAAGTTTTTTCGATCACCACAAAGATATGGTTGCATCAAATTGCCTGCAATATGCTGCATGAAAATTCTGTCAAATTTTGTATGTGCATATTAACAGCCATAGTATTTTGCTGTGCTTAAAAAAAACTATAAATTGCATTGACATGATTGTCTTTGTAAGTTAAATTGTACCCTCCTAACTTTTATGAGGTACATAACCTATAGGTGCAATCTATAACTGTACAGTAAATAATGAACTTTAAAACAAAAGCTATTGCACTTATCTGTTGAACACATCACCCAACACCGCTGTGACATCTCTTGTTTTTCAGTTTTAAAAGATGTATTACAGTGAAAAGTTCATGCTGCTCAGCGAGGTCCAACAATGAGAGCAGTGTTACATGGAGTTGAGAAACACGAGGACAGTCTGCAGGCTCACAGTATGCAATATGCATGCAGGGGACACTGAGAAGTGTACACATGAGAATCACAGTGATGTGTGTTGTCTTTCAAGGGTCTGAAAGAAAGAAATATGCGACCCACTCACAAAACAGATTCATGATGTATGAGTGATAATCAACGTCTATGCTTTTATTACATTTCAATTGTGTATTCATTTTACTGATTAAAACAAGGATGAGCAAAAATAAGTGCTGAACAGTCATGAGCTCCCATGACTCCCACCACTAACAAATATTTTTGACCAAAATCATGGTTTTGTTTGTTCTCTTGCAGCATGCCTATGTGACGCAGATTACAGACAAGTTCTGCAAAATGACCACAGACATCACCGGCCGTCTTCCACTCAATGTCTATGTCATCATTCTTGGGATTGGCCTCTTCATCTTCATGTTGAGCATGATCTTCTGTTGCTACCTGTTCAGGTATCTTAAACTATATAGCAGTTAGTAGTTTCTGCAGTGAAAGCGCTGTGGATATTTTCACAAAATGAAGATAAACAGCTGTATTAAACGTCACATGGCAAGTGTATTTATGTCGTATTTTATTTCATAGACAATGGTTATTCATTGTCCTTTCCATAGGCATTATAAAAAAAATAAAAAATATAATAAAAGTTCATTTCAAATTATGAAAAAGGAAAAAACAGAAGTAAAAATTTAAGTGTAAAATTAAGGAAAATAAATACATGTAATAAGCTGAATGCATTAATACAGTGCAACCAGTAAAGTACAGTACATCAAACTGCTGTAAAGAATGTGCGGGCAAACAATTTTTTTTAAACGTATGCTACATTTTTTTATATTTCACAGATTGAGGCGACAAGGCACACAAGAACAATATGGATATAATGAGGTGATTTATTTATAATTAAAAAAATATATATATATACACACACATACACACAGATGCATATACTAATTATAAATAATATTATTAATAATTAAACACCTTTTTTCTTACAGGTCATTCTAAAAGGTCCAGGGAAAAAATTGAGTCTTCTTGGAGTAAGGAACTGCCAAAACAATACCTTTAGTTCACTCTAACGTAAAATTCTTACATTTCTATAATTTACTCACCCTCGTGTTATTTCAAACCTGTATGACTTACTTACTTCCGTAGAACACAAAAAAGAATTTCGGGCTGAATATCCAAACTGATTTTTTCCCCTTTATTTAAAAAAAGTAAAACAGGACTAATCATCAACTCTCATATTCCTTCTATAAAAAAGCACCTTGAACATTCTGCTGCATAATAAATTTTTTTGCTCCAGCAAGGTTTGGGATGACAAATTGAGTAAGAATTAAAATTTTTAGCCAACCATCTACGTTATTGTATTAACAATGTTTGAAACTATTACAATTGTTTTAATTAGAAAATATAAATAATTCAATAAAATATAAATTAATTATAATATATATATATATATTATATATATATTATAAATGAATAGAAAGCCTCTGACTGTCTCTGTTTTTTTCTTCCATTCTCTTTCACTTTATAGCAGACCTGTGCAGTTTGCCTGGAAGAGTTTCGGAGCCGGGATGAACTAGGGGTTTGCCCGTGTTCTCATGCCTTCCACAAAAAGTAAGATCTTTTAGCATCTTGTCACACTACCCAACCTTTCTCATTATGTTTCTGTATTCTGAAAATAATTCATATAAAAATAAACACTGATTGATGATTTTACAATATGAACATTTAAAACAACACATTCCTTCAAAAACATTCAAGCATGTAGATTCCTGACACACAGAATGTTATTAGAGGCACTAAAACAAGAACCACAAATGAAGCTGTCAAGGCATTGCGACTGAATTATGAGAATTAGCCTTGAGTAACACCTGTCAGACTTTTCATTATTCGAAAACATCCTTCAGTTTCAGCCTGTCGTCTTGTGACATGGCCATAATGCATAAAAGCGCTCAAGTCTATAGATAGCTGCTGCATAACAGACCCATCTCTCCTCTTTTCACTTTGTCTCCTGCTAAGGTGTCTGGTGAAGTGGCTGGAAATTCGCAGCGTCTGCCCCATGTGCAACAAGCCCATCTGCAGGCTCCAGCCAGACCCTCCGCAGGGGGCAGAGGGGCCCCAGAACCCCCTGGAAGTGTGACAGAAGAGGGACGACACTGCTCAGAGATAGACAGCCTCTCATACACTTAAGAACAGCGTTAAAAAACACCACACTACTGGGGTGGGTGGACTAGTCCCAAATACACAACAACCGCCCCTGTCCACCAATCACCAGATTTCTCCTGCATAGATGGGGGGAGGGAGGGGAAGCGGGATTTTCCCAGTAGAACTGAACTGATGTGCCGTATTCTTGGTCATAATGTAGCTTGCAGCAAGATAAATTAATGCCTTGTGGACTCCAAACAGACAAATATTCAGACCAGGACAGTTGCACACAACATGAGGTCTGAACTGACACTGGGCAATATGTGTGAATTTAAGGAAGTCCTCCTCTGAGATAGACTGTGGTCACTATTATTACCATAAAGGGTCATGTTTAGGAAGGCCCAGTTACAGAATCCAAAGTGAGGAGCAGCTCACTGGCTGACCTTAAGGATCTGTGAGCTCATCGGATGTTACTCTTGCCAATATTTTGATGTTTGACACTCATAAATGTGTTTGTTTAGAGTCACGTAGGTGTTCTGAGTGCTAAAGGTAGCTCAGAACCCACACTGTAATGCAGAACCCTCAGAGTCAGATTGGATGAAATTTGGCCTAATTTACTGTAAGTTATTGAAGGTGGATGTTTTGTACTATATATTGCTCTCAATAAAAGTTTCTGTGATGGAACCAGTTTTTGTGTTCATTCACTATGTAAAATAATGTCAAAGTTCCATCTTTGCATGTGCGTATGATAATCATCTTTATTTTAAAGAATTAGCAATTTATTGCTAACAATAAATTGCAAATGACTCATTTGAAGATATGATCAGCATGTTTCAGTGAGGTAATCTGAAACTATATATTTATATAAATACACACACACACACACACACATATATACACACACAATTGTTCAAAAGTGTGGGGTCAGTAGGATTTTTTAAAGAAATCAATACTTTTATTTAGCAAGGATGCATATTAAATTGAACAAAAGTGGCATTTAATGCAATTATGTTGCAAAAGATTTCTGTTGCAAATAAATACTGTTCTTTTCAACTTCCTATTCATCAAATAATCCAGAAAAAATGTATTGCTGTTTCCACAAAAATAATAAGCACAACTTAGATAATAATGGAAAATTAAGCAAATAATCATATTAGAATGATTTCTGAAGGATCATGTGGCACTGAAGACTGCAGTAATGGCTGCTGAAAATTCAACTTTGCCATCACAGGAATAAATCACTTTTTTAAATGTATGAAAATAGAAAACTCTTTTTTATGAATTGTAATAATATTTAACATTATAACTGTTTTTACTGCATTTTTGATTATACAACTAACACTTTGGTGAGCCTAAGCAATTTCTTTCAAAAACATTTAAATAAATTGTTTATTTATGACATTCGGTCGTATTCAGAGGGAACATTACTGAAGATACCTTTCTAACCCAAGAAATGGCCTGTTGATGTTACCTAATGTAGTCAGGTTGTTTCAGCATTTTACTGTGTACATTTCCCATTAAATCCTATCCTTCCTCGAAAAGTCTTCATGACTCAGTGCAAAGCAACAAATAGGAACTCATTACTTGTGTGATAACTGAATTATCTTGTTTGAATTGCTCAGAATTTCATATTTGTTGTGATCATTCCTAGTCCACAAGTCTACAAAACACAGTGATGAAAGTCTTGCTATTCTAAAAGCTATGCTGGTGAGCTTGCATAATCTTTGTGACCCAGTATTGCTAGAAGCAGCTGAGGAACACAGGGACAGTTTCTCTGAGTGTGACAATTAAGCACCCTTTTTAAAAGGGGAGAATAATATTTCTGAGCTGTACAGACGTACTTGCTAACATATGGTGTGTATCTGCTGTAACATGTTACTTGAGGATGTCTGACACATTGGCAGGCTAAATGTTGCCTATGAAAGTGGCCGGTAAAGTGATAATATACAGAAGACTAACTTCACAACTATGTCAAGATATTAGCATTTTATATGCATAATCACTGGCTTTGCTTTATGGACTGTTGTCACACGTTAGCATGTAATTACAATGCCATGATTTACACTAGCTAACCGCATGTAGTGACTCACACAGCTATAAAAAACAAAAAAGGTTCACTTTCCGGTGCTCAAACCGAACACTTCTGTGAGTTCCTCTGACTGCCTGTGAATAGTCAAAATAGAACCTTCTCATCTCTGCTTAAATAGCCTACCCTTACGAAAAATACGTTTATTCAAGTGTGCTATTAGTATACTTCTTTTAAACTAAAAATAGTAAATATATTATAGTAATAATATACTTTTAGTCTACTTTTTATGTACTTCTCAGAAATGGGCTTTATGTACTTCTCAGAAATATACTTAAAATGACATTTAAGTATACTTGACTTATACTTAGAAAAAGTCTAAATATATTTGAGCTATAATAGTGTTCCTAGAATTAGTGTTTTCATTGTTATACTGTAGGGGGCACTAGTACACATTTTCT
The DNA here is from genome assembly GCF_001515645.1 of Sinocyclocheilus grahami. NCBI lineage: Eukaryota > Metazoa > Chordata > Actinopteri > Cypriniformes > Cyprinidae > Sinocyclocheilus > Sinocyclocheilus grahami. Next base: position 168,102 of record NW_015505860.1, read on the forward strand.
GTACAGAATTTCCAAAAAACACAAGTGAAGAAGAAACCGAAACAACAGATGCTTCCACACGTAATCTAACACCATCATCGGATATAAAACAGCATCAAAACTGTGTAACGTTATGGAATAAAATGTCGACCAATGAAGAAGTAATAATAACTGTCAAGCTTTGGGGTGTTGATCGACTTTATCTACGTTTTGATTATCATTCTGAATCCAATTCATAGTCTTTTGTCAGCTTTTTGTTCAAAATGTTATTTCTTT